>NC_090444.1:1754012353-1754312353 GCF_031143425.1 Pleurodeles waltl
CACCCCTGTACCTCAGCCTGTCCCAAGCACACCATCAGACCAGCATGCACACACCTGAACACACAAGGGAAGCTCAGGCAAACATAAGCATCACACATCCCTCAGGCACTCACGCAAGCATCACACACAAGCAGACACAACAACATCCACTGCCTCCACTGTGTCCCCCTCCTCCTCGTCTCCCTCCTCCCTCCCAGTCTCATCTCCACTCACACCTGCATGCACTACATCCTCAGCCACTACGTCCATCACCAGCACACACACCACCACATCCCACTCATGTGCAGTCACCACCCCCACTACCATTCACACATCCCCTGTGTCCTCTCCCAGTGTGTCTGTGAGGCCACCTCCCAAGTACACAAATGCAGCCACACACCCACCCAACAGCCATCCACCTCACGAGAGCCTCCAGCCCATGCACCTTCACCCAAAGTCAGCAAACGTACACCTCCTACAACCACAACCTCTTCCTCCACTCCCAAACCCCCTCCAGCTACCCGTCCCAGTGTTCCTAAGAAACCTTTCCTGGCCAGCCTTGACCTCTTTCCCTCATTTCCCCCACCCCTTCAGTCTCCAAGAGCCCGACTATCCAGGTCCCAACCTAGCACCTCAGCCACAACATCGGCGGGACCTGTGGTGCCAGTAGTCACTGGATTATGGAGTGCACCAGGCAGCAGGGCAGGCAGTGTGGCAAGGAGCCACAGCATGGACAGTCCCCCACCTGTCAAGCATAAAAGGTTGGACAGTGCCCGGCCGGAGAGGGGAAAGAAATCAGCCACCAAAGCCGCTCCCAGGGGTACAGTTGGGAGTGTGGAGAAAGCTGTAACACCATCCAAGGTGGGGAAGGGGCACAGTAAAACCGGCAAGTCTGGGAAGATCAGCACGGCGGACAAAACCGCCAGCAGCCCCGCTGCCCAGGAGACGACCGCCAGCAGCCCCGCTGCCAAAGACAGGACTGCCAGCAGAAGCCCTGCTGCCCAGGAGACGACCGCCAGCAGCCCCGCTGCCAAAGACAGGACCGCCAGCAGCAGCCCTGCTGCCCAGGAGACGACCGCCAGCAGCACCGCAGGCCAGGACAACACCGCCACCAGCTGAACCGCTGCCCAGGACACCGCTGCCAGCAGCACCGCTGGCCAGTGAGCGCCAATGATTCCGACGCTACTGAGTCCGCCACGTGCAGGATGAAGCACTCTGGGCACAAAGCCCCCTCCAGAACCAGTGGAGAGATACATCCACTACCTCTGTCCTTGGCAGGATGAAGCACTCTGGGCACAAAGCACCCTCCAGAACCAGTGGAGAACTGTTATCCACTTGAGAGACTGTTGCTTTGCACTCCCCAGGATAAAGCAGTGGGCAAACTTCCCACTGTAGAGACTGTGGCTTTGCACTCCCCAGGATTGAACAGTGGGCAAACTACCCACTGTAGAGACTTGTGAGACTGTGGTTTTGCACTCACCAGGATTGAACAGTGGGCAAACCACCCACTGTAGAAACTTGAGAGACTGTGGCTTTGCACTCCCCAGGATTGAACAGTGGGCAAACCACCCACTGTAGAGACTTGAGAGACTGTGGCTTTGCACTCCCCAGGATTGAACTGTGGGCATGGAGCCCCCTCGTGGATCTGGCGTTGTGCACTCATCCGGCTGAGGTGCCCCCCTTCCCTTCCCCCTGAGGTGCCTGTTTTATTACTAACTGATGCCCCTGCAGTGTTCTCGCCGTTTTGTTCGGGTATTGAGTGTGGGCCTCGCCCATGCCTTTTGGGACCAGTGATCCACAGACTATGATGGTGGAATCCCTTGGACTTGTGTTCTTGGTGTATATAATTGTATATATTTGTAAATATTTTTGATGTATGTAATTGAATATATCACAATTATTCGACTCATTTCCTTTTGTCCTTGCATTCTTCCAAGGGGGGCTGGGGGTGTAACTGTTATGTATCAATATGTATTAGTGTGTGTGTTGTAGTGGGTGAGGGTGGGGATGGGGGTGTTGTGTGTGTGTGCCACTGTTTTTTCCCTCCCCTGTGTCGTAGGTGCAGTACTCACCGTGGTCTTCGCCGCCAGCATTCGTGCTCCTGGTAGAGGAGCAGGAAGATAAAGACTGGCAGAATCTGGAGCTCGGGTTCCATGGCATCCTGATTCCTCGTGTAGTGTGTAGAGGTGAGCGTTTTCCCTTCGAAGTCCTGTTTCTGCCGTGTTTTTGTTCGTGGTGAATCCGCCCCGGAAAAGGTGGTGGATTGGTGGGTTGTAACAGTGTGGGTGGTACATTGTCCTCCGCCTGTCTGTTGGCGGTTACCGCCACGGTGTTTGTTTGTACAGCCATGGCGGTCGGAGTGTTAAAGTGGCTGTCCATGGTGGCGGTTTCCGCCACAGTCGTGATTCCATTTTTTCCGCCGGCCTGTTGGCGTTTTTACCACCGCTTTAACACCGACCGCCAGGGTTGTAATGACCACCAGAGTCTTGATATTCCAGAGGTTTAAGGGGAAAGTCAGACTTGCTACCCCTTTGCTTTACTAGGGCCTCAGTATCAGCCAGAATAATGAACGGATGCAACTAAAGGGATTATAAGTATTAAAACAGAGAGGATAAACCTGGCAAGTATGCATTATGAGTCTATGAAGAGGTATAGAAAGTTGTGAAACTTATTGGTTCACATTTTTTTAAACTTCGAAGCTTTGTGAAAAGTTAAAATGTCAAAGAATATTTTTTTTAAAAGCAGCATAAAAAGCAAGAGGTTTAAAAAAAAGTTATGAACAGCAATTGGTATATTCCTATTATCAAACTGGTCTACGATTCTGCTGCATCATATGTGTTCTGGGTATGGGTAGCCACACAGTTTGCCACCCTTGATGGTGGAATTCCCTGGGCTGTATTTTCAACAGAAGAAAAGTAGAATTATATATTGTCAATGCAGGGTTCGCCTGACATCAGTTTCAGGTTATTAAACATGTTTGATTTTATGCTAATAAGGCAAAACAAACATGAAAATGTATGAACAGGATAGAGTACTCCATACCATATATCACAAGAATAAACTCAGTCACAGAAGAGTTCCTTTTTACAGTCATGGAACTCCGAGGTATTCTCTTAATGTACTGTATTCCTTATAGTGCATGGTCATGAATCAATCATTCCACCAGCCTCTTAAATCTTTGATGTCTGTATATTTCACATAAAAGAAATACTATGGTTGTAGACCTGAAGAACAAAAGAGACATTTGTAGTGTGAAATAAAAGAAAAAAGAAAGCAGGTAGTGACTTGTTAGAAAAAGGCACTAGAATCAGTTTAAAGTAGGTCACATTAGAAGATGCTGTAGCTCAGAATGTGTAGACACATGTAGAGACAGTCTTTTCTGTGGTCTTCATTTGTACAAAAAAATAACGTGCAACTCCTTTCTGCTGATCCCTGTTTATTTTAGAAAAAGTAATCAGAAGAAGGACAAGTCAGTTATTGTTTTCATAATTTATACTGCAATTGTAATAATTATCCATGGCCTGCCTTTCAACTTGGCTGCTGACATTGGCATTATGATATCACTATTCAGCTGTAATAACTTATAACAATTTCCTAGAAAGCAAATTTTTTAATTTATTCTTAAAACATTCATATCTTTGTTTTCCTACATTGGATTTTTTTTTTTGCCAGTTTACTCACAAAAATATTTCCTAGTTTTATAAATGGATGTTGGATTTTTATTGTGTGTTTTGTCTTACTTGTTTATTGTATTGGTGTTTTAAGTGCTTTACACACCTGTCTCCTAAGTTAAGCCTGCCTGCTCATTGCCAGCTACCAAGGGTTGAGTAGGGATTAATTTACTGGGACCGTATGTTGTGACTGTGGCATTATTACTAACAGTGGGCACCTACGAACCCTTGCTAATACACCACTTTCCAACAGCTGTAATATGACCCCACCCCTGGATTCAGAGCTTATCCATTTCAGGCATGCCCTATAGCCAAAATGCTTGTGTCAGTGCTAATATCATGCCATTCCTGTGCCTCTTGAGCCCTGGACACAGACCAAGACTAGCACTGGGCACATACCATGACCTGTGCCCATGCCCTGAGCGAAGTATGCTGCTCCCAGCATCCACTGAGCACAGTCTGCAGCTTGCCCAGTGGCCACTATGATTGGGGCAAGGCTTTCACCCCTGCTCGGCGTGCAGTACCCCGGCTTACAGTACACATTAGCAACTGTTGCTATCACTTAGGCCCAACATTGCTAAAGATATGTAACTTTCCCTTTGTATCAGTGTTAAAATTGTCAGTCTATGAACTCAGATCTTCAAACCCTTAGTTTATTTTTGCCCATTCCCAAATGCATCTTTTTAACCCACCCATTCTTTTTCATGTCCCTCCAAAACCCAGAATCCTGTGGCTGGGCCTGGTTTGAAGACCTTTGCTACATTTTACCATCCTGTCTAAATGTGTTTTCATTTTTAACCTGGGCAAGGATTTAGTTGTTGGGCTCCTGTGAATGGCCTAGGGACCTGCAGCTCACTTTTTTCTTTGTTCCTCGCACTTAGAATCTTTTAGCCAAACCAGCACATGAATAATGGTGCACTTATGCCCCCTACTTGGGCTGGGGATGAGATCATCCCAATACTCAAGCAGGCTGTAGGTCCCTATCCTACAACTACAGACCAATCAGCCATATTGACAGCTTGCAAAAGATGTTTAGTCGGATAATCTTGAACAGGCTGAATGAGTAGATGTTCGACACTTGTGTATTGATTACATTGCAGGATGGCTTTAAGGATGGCATGTTTCACCTGCAGATGCTGCATTAGAAAGACATTAACTAGGGGGTACAGACTCTATGTGATCTTTGTGGATTTTCGGTCTGCCTTTGACCTTGTTACCAGATAATCATTGTGGAAGGTGTTGGCAGAGATGGGGGTCCCTGACTATCTTTTAAAAGTTATAATTAGACTACATTCTAACTATTATGCCCAGGCCAGATGTGGGCCCCAGGGTGAATTTACAGATTCTTTCCGAGTAAAGCAGGGAGTGAGGCAGGGGTGTACCCTGGCTCCAATCCTATTTCTTCTATATATTAATGATTTGGTTTCCTAGCTCAAGAAGTGTGAAGGTGATGCCCCATGTCTTGCTGTGGCTGGGATCCCGGCTCTACTGTTTGCAGACAACACCCTTTTGTTATCTAAATCCTCTACAGTAATTGCAGAAGCCTCTGGATTGCTTCGGGTACTTCTGCAGGGAGTGGGAGCCGAAGATCAACATCAGCAAGACCAAATACATGCCCAACTTCCCATTCTATCCTGACTCTCAGCTGTGTAGCGCTGGAGAAAGTCCAGGTGTTTGATTATTTGGGAGTTACACTCTCTGAATGCTTCGATTGGTCACCCCATGTTCAGATGCGTAGGCTCAAACTAGAACAACACTGTGGTGGCATTTTGAGGGCCAACGTGACTCCTTTTTAGGGTCAAGCCTGCGCTAGCATGCGCTCGAGCATGCGTACCGCTTGCAAGATGCTCTAGTAGTTACAAAAGGGATCGGAGCCCCGTCCATTTCACATCAGTGTCTTTCATTGGTTCGTGGGCTTGCGTTTTAAAATCTGCTTGCTTTCATTAGCAGAAGGCATGCCTTTTCCGGTGGTTAGCCCTCCTCGAGCACAGCGACCAAGTACTGAAAACATACAAGGCTTGCTGTTTTCCGTCCGGTTTGTGGACTACTTTCTCTCTTTTTTTGCAGCGCGATCTCGCTTGGCAGAAGTCGAGTACTTTGCCTGACATCGACCCTGTTACACGGTTAATTGCACTTTTGCCGGTTATGTAGAGCATTGCACTTTTGCCGATATATTTCACTACGAGTGAACTGTAGCAGTGCGATCGCGCACTTTTTTAACATTTTTTTTTCTTTTTGCATGCTCACACTTGCATCCCCATGGTCTCCCAGGCATCTTCATGGCCCTCTTAGACCCAAAGTTCTAGAGCCGGACCTGATACTAGCCTTGCGGTAGCTACCAGTAACTCGCCTTCTGTGCCGCTCCCCATGACTTCTGTATCCTGGTTGCATGACTTCTAATTTGTGTAAAGTGATACCTTAAATTCCCTTTTCTAGTGTTGTTGCTCTCCACCTTTGCAAGAAAGAAAGGAAGATGACATTTGAGCATTTCCTGAAACCAAAAGCAAACAGGCAGCTGGGAAGATAACCTTTCCTCACCGTCAGATGCCTTTCATGTAATTTAAGGAACATAGCAATTACTGAAAAACACACATTTACCAGAAAACCTGTTCAAGAACTTTGTCATACTAGCCTTTATGGAATTTGAAATATTGCACTGCTTTCCAATGGAAAATATAATGGATAGTGTTTTTCTTTCCCAAAACGTTGGAATGTTGATTATGAAAGCATGCTCGGTAAAAACGTGAAAGTATTTGACCTCCGTCAAAGATGTACTTTTCTTTTCCAAAGGAAACAGTGGATTTCACAATGTACGATCGTACAACCACACACAGAACACACAAGACTCGTGACTTCCATCAAGTTTTTAAGGAAAAGTTTAATTTTTTAGGTCGAGCGGTAGCGTGCAGCCTGCTGTATACTTTTAAGTATACTATAGAGTGAATTCCAGCGTTTCCATTTGTTAGTTGCAGTGTCCTCGCTTGCTAGAGGTCAGTTCTGCCTCTTTGTCCTGCCTTTTTTCACTTTGGGAGCAGCACAAAGTACTGTGTAATTACGCTATGTCCTGTTTATCTCTTCTGTAAGGGACTTTTTTTTGCATTTGCCAGTTTCACCTCAACAGTGTGGGTGCTTGTTCAGTTACTCCTCCCCACCAGCCCCCTCTGTAAACATAAACCAACATAAACCAACAGCAGAGGGGGGCTTTTCCAGGGCCAGCTCACCCTCGCTCTCTTCCTTTTGTTATTTTCAGTCTGTGTGGCAATAAAAGTCCAGTCAGTAATTTACAACACTATGAGCACTAACTCGAGCAAACACGAGACTATTGCATTCCAAGTGCTTACTTTATTTTTGTTTGGCATTTGGGGACATGTCTTCCTGGTTTTATGAGCTAAAACATGTCCTGGAACAAATCCTCGGCTGGATACACGTCTCGCAAATGGACCCGAGAAACATGAAACAGCTGGTCTCTCCCGCTGCCCATTCGCAGCATGTCACCATTTAAAAGGCACAGCAGAATCACTGGGAGGAGGGCTGGACGGAGGGAGCAGCACATTCCGACCCTTTGCCGATCAGTGCTGCTCTGAGCTCTAACTTGAGGAAACACTAGACTATTGCATTCCAAATGCTTGTTTTTTACAGCCTACTTTCCAATGGTGAAACAGTTTCTCGTACTATCGTAATGTAATCTGTCTGAATGCCCGGGTTGTTGTCAAGAGCTCGTGATTCGTACTTTTCCAGTAAATCACCTCTTTTTGTCACAGCACACTCGGTTCGAGAGCGTCGGATCTTTAAATATAATGCTTCAAGACAGGCTGAATAAGTAATGGCGGCGAGCGGCTGGCATTCCGTTGAAACACGAAGGATTGTTACTGAAGGGCCGGGGCACACAGCATGGGCAAATTCCCTTTCTGTCAGTAGACATAAATAAACAATGGCGGCAGTCAATCGACGTGCTCATCCTGACCTGAGATTGGCAGGTTGATAGAAGGCGGGTAGCGCGTGAGGATAGCTTTTACTGAAACGGAGACGTCCGCTATCAATAAGTGTCTGTCAAGGCTGAGGGATTTCATAATCCACTGGGAGTATCCCGATAGCTTGTTGGCATTTCATTGCCACTTCCTTGGCCCCTCTTTCTAGGAAGCTTGGTGTCCTGTGTGTCTGCTTGCTGGAAAAAGACATATCTTCAGGGTAATCTAGACTGAGAGGTACTGAATGCATCTGCATTAAGGATAACTTGAGTCCTCCATTAACACACATCTCAAATTCAGATCCCCCAGGTGGCGGCGGTAGACACACGTTACAATGATTCTCATACCGGAAGATGCTTCTCTATTGCAACCGGCTTCCATTTAAGTCCCTCTTTACAGTTAAGTGTAATGGCTTTAGGTTAAAATGTAATGCATGTTTAAACCTGGACTTCAAGAACCAAACAAGGGCTATTGATCCCAAATCTGTCAAAAGTTGTCTTAATGAAATTAATTTTCTTTCCCATCAATGAGTATTGTATCAGAAATTATTCGTTACAGACTGAGTAATTTTTAAGTAAATTAGAGCAGATTATTTATGCTGTAAGTGGCAGGCTTGTGATTTCACATTGTTTAAATCCCAGATGTTCAAAACAAAACTTCTCAATTGTAAATGATTGAGAAAGACAAATAGTATGTGCAGTGTTTCCCTATAACTGATTATGTGATATCTAAATTATGTTGTTTGCAGGCACTAATACCCTAATACTAATGTTTACATTCCAAGCTACTCGATATACAATATTACCACCTCAGTTCTCTTCTTCCTCATAGTCCTCATTCACCAACAGAAAAGTAATTGTTGCTTTGTTTCACTCTATAAACAATCTTCAGTGGTGCATAATGACCTCATCTTCTCATTCTGTGCCCTTTTTAGGTCGAACCTAGGCAGCATGCATGCTCTGTCTGCAAGACCTGCTGTATTGATTAAAATGACTTTGATCTTGCCTGCTGCTTATCATATTTTGACTCTAGTGTTGCTCTTCTTTGCTGCCTCCTAACTGGGTTGTGCAGCCGATATGTCTCTTCCATTTTTGGCTGAGGAGCACTGGCCAAGTACAGATTAATTCCTCTTGATTAGTACCCGTCTGCTGCAGTGCAGATACTATTTCTTCTACATCCTCCCCTCTTTGCCAAGGCATTATTTATTTTTTGATAGAGTGTTTCCGCTCAGCTAGCACAGCCAACTAAGAAATGTAGTTTCTTGCCTTGCGCAAGCATTCGTCCCCTGCTGGGTTGGACTCTGGAATAATTTGGGAAAAATTACATTTTAATAGTGAAAAAACTATGCATAGGTTTTATGTGGGGAATCGATGCCATAAATCATTGGTTACTTATATATTCTTTAGCACTGGCGTTTATGCAACAGAAGGGGTCTTTCATGAAAAGAGGATTAGGCTTCCCCTCTAACATTTTTCTTGCTGTTTACATGGAGTAACAAATTATGCTAACAGGCCTCTTTCCTGTCTGTTGCTTGCGCTTTGTTCTCCCGGGTGACAGAGTACATACGCAGACAGGGCGCAGAAGTGGAGATTTATGATTGAACAGCATGTGTCTGGGTGACACAAATTTTCTGCTTTGGCCTGGACGTGGCAGCGGCGGGTGCAGCACCAAGTGTGCAAAAGAACTGTGGCACCAACATAACACTGGCAGACCTGCACCAAACTTCACTGTTGCCATGGGTCTCACCATCTCTGCGCTCTTCTCCCCACTGCTCAGCGAGAAGCAGATGTGGATTTTCATGGGTGAGAGTGATGGTTACCTAAAAGCCAGTCAGCCAATTGAGAAGACATCCCACTCAGAGCCACCCACTCCAACCAAGAGTCAGCCTCCATTTAGTACTTCTGTATAGTTGGTCTCATATATAACAATATTTCTTTCTTTCTTTTAATTGCATAGCCCCCCAGAGGTACAGACCTCCACAAAGTCAACCTCCCCCACCCTTAACCAGGAGCTTAAAAACACCCCAAGTACTTACTGATTGAATGTGTAACCATATGCCCTTCCCAGGGAAATATGTTACATTTTAGGTCCCTGGCCCATCCAGAAGGCTGATCACACGACTCAGCAGACAACTGAAACGACAAAATAGCAGATAACAGTGCTTAATGGCCAGTTGAAGGACTACTACTAATTCACGTGAAAACCGGGCCATTGCACCCGAGCTCCATAACGAGGGACCAAGCCTGACTCTGAGTACAAGTAAATGAATTTCATCGCCACCACCTTTCTGTTACAAGGAGACCACAAGCAAGATTCTGAAGGAGGAAAAGCCTTTTCGTTCTCTGCTCACTTAGGTAGGCCCTATTGAGTTACAACGTCCTACACCCTAGTTCATGGGGCCTTATAGTAACATCCTCCCCACTTGTAGTCATTTGTAGCATTCCAGGTGCATGGAAAGGAGCTGACCTTCACACACCTCACTCTCACCAATCTTTCCCTCATATTCGATAAAGCTTGGTCCCTCGGACAGTGACCACAGAAAGGGTTTGAGAGACTACCATTGTTGAGAGTTGTATGTGGTTTACTTTTCATCTCAGTCACTTGGCCAGACTTACACATTTTGAGTTAACAGATTGATACTGCATCACAGTAGGCCACTGTATACTTGTTACCAGTCCTGGCAGCGGAGGTGAAACTTCTAAATGAAACAATGAGACGTCCGCACGGTAATAAATGTCACACTACTGCTGCAACTGGGCATGCAACTGGGGGATGTTGAACCGTATATCAAAGGCCTGTCATGCCTACAATGTCATTCTTAGTTCATAACATCGTACTTTATCAAACTTTCTTTTTACCTATTTTTGTAAAAACATGCCTTCACGAATGTACTTGTAAATATGCATGGGTTAATTATATCTGTAGTCCCGATCATTAATGTCAGTGTTAATAATCTATGCAGCAATCACATTATCCTGCCAGTTGCACACAAGTTCACGTTGTTTTAGCTTGTCTTTTTTAATCTATACTGTACGAACCACAAAGTTGCTGTTTCTTCTTTTTCTTCCTCAAGAGTAGGCTCAATCCTTCAGTGCATTTGAATTTTAAAGTCCAGTTTGGTACATAATGAACTTTCCGACTGGACTTCTTTCCTCCCTCATTATCGTGAACATTATTTGTGTCAGCACTTCACAGGATGCCTTAGCCAGTTAAAGCATTCACATGGTTCCATCTCACTCGCAGTGGCTATTTAACTGACTGTCACTTTTTTTTTCTTTCAGTTGGATTGGACGCGGCTGGCAAAACCACAATCCTCTATAAGTGGAAATTGAGTAAGATCATCACCACCATTCCAATAATCAGTACTTGGTGAAAGCCTCTTGTCATCTACATTTCTTTGCACTTGTCAGGTTGATGTTTTGATTCTCTTCTTCTGCAGCTCTCACCCTTATCTATATCACACAAATACACTACACACCACACAATTCCACAACTAACAATTCTAATGCAACTCACATAATTCCACTCCGGACCACATACATCCATAACACTCCGAAAGAAAACAGATGGGTAAAAGACATTATCATTTACAACGCCAATAGCTCTAACTCTCGAAAATGCTAGACCTATTGCATTGCAAATGCTTGTTTCACTAGCAGCTTTCATTTAAAAGCGTCACCTTATACAACAATAAGCACACCTTCCTGTTTGTACTGCACAAAATCTTCATACCATGGTTGTGCTGGCCATTCTTGTGCATGAAATGTGGTTCTGTGAGGCTACCATGGTTCTCCTACCTTCCAAGTTCCAAGGTGTACATTTTGCGTTTAAACGCAATTGCTGGCGACTGAATAGAAGGAAAGAATATCTCTTTCAACAGTGTCAGGGTTGTAATAAGCAGACTGCTTCTAAATTAATACTGGATCTCCAGGGTTTGTTTACAGAAGACCATACTAGAAAAGCACAAACATTGGTGGCTTGAATAGCTAGAGCGAAGACACCTTTGGGAATCCTATTTAAGCAGACATCTGTTTTTTAGGTCGAGCATTGCAGCGCGTACGCAAGCGCTTCTTTTCCGATGTGTTGGTATGTATCTGGGCTTTTAACCACGCCCACCGCACGCCCATCACTATCACTCGCTCATGGGCTTTCCCTTTAAAGATCCTTACTTTTCGTTGGTAAATGCTTTACATTTGTCCTTCCTTGGGTAGGTTTAGTTATGCCTTGGACATCGCCCCTGTCACATGGCTAATTGCAGTTTTGCTGATTTGTTTGACTGCGAGCGAACTTCTTTTTCCTTTTGTGTGCTGCTTCACACTGATGCCGTGGAGCTTTGAATCGGCTCGCTTATGTGAAACTGTATTACTTTTCATTTTCAATTTATGTGGCAAGAAAAGTCCAGTTATGAGTTTACAAAGCTAAGAGCTCTAATTCAAGCAAATGTGAGACCCATTGCATTGCCAATGCTTGTTTCATCTGGTAACTTCTGCCCTTGAAATCTATAGATGTCAGGCCTTAGGAGCTACTAGGTATGGTGGAGAACTATGGGGTTTCCAAGATACTAGACCCTTAGAGATGATAGAAAACCGCTTTTTGAGTTTAAGCAATCTACCAGCCCCACTTGTTCCACTAAGGTTAGACTATGGTCTCAGACTATTAATGACAGAGCAGGTCTAAACTACTGTTGTATTGGCGGAGACATTGGGCAGTCCCAGACCTCATGCTGTTTTGTAGGGCCTTAGAAGATGTTCTGGGGCTTGCAAAATTGCTTGGCTTTGGACTATGAAAGATCGACTGGGTCAGATTGAGAATGAAAACCTCTGCTCCTCCCCTGCAGATGCCATCCTAGGGACTGATTTAGACATTGGCGGGTGGGTTACTCCGTCACGAGGGTGACGGTTATCCCCTCTGCCTAAATCTAAATCCCAGAAGACATAATAGGATTTAGATTTCCTCAGACAGGATATCCATCACGTTGTGACGGAGTAACCTGTCCGCCAATATCTAAATCAGGCCCTTAGTCTCCAAGTCAGAGGTAAAGGCTGCCTATTGGTGCCATATTGACATCTTCATTCTATACCCTCCTCGGCCTGGGTCTCTCACTGAATATTTCATGGAGTTCAAAGTAGATTACCACTTGGAGCGGTTCTTGGATGAGATTGAACGCCCCTTCGCAAAGTCTTTATATATCAAATTTCACTTGGGGACCATGCCCACTTGCTCCTTCACAGCCAAAGGAAAATGTTACCCCCCTGACTGCGACCGGTTCTGCCTGTTCTGCCCCCAGGTGGTGGAAACTGCTGAGCATGTTGTATTTGTCTGACCATTATATTGAGCCATTAGAAGGAAGTGCATCCTACCAGTTTGCCGCAGCCTGGGTTTTAGGAATTTTAGGATGGCATATAAAATATAAAGAAGTGACACTAGGCAATGTATCATCTTTGCTGTCTTTTGATTTTTGATGCACGTGTGGAGGCCTAGGATGAACATTGTGTCTAGCTGATGGTTTGGGTTTTATCTAATGCTACCATTGTAAAACATTTGTAGTGGAACTATAGTCTGCCATTGTTTTCATTGTGCCAAATTTGGATTTTTACAATATACAATGTTCCAGATTTGTATGAAAGTTTTATGACTGGAAAGGTCTGTATGAATGATTTTATTGTTTTTTCATTTGTATGTACTGTATTTTAATGCGCTCTTTATGGCCATTTTGCCGGAAAAAAAGAATAGAAAGGAGCTGCCCTGCAGCTTCCAGGCATCACGTGTTAGAGAAAACAAAGAGCATCTGTCCATTGGTCGCCTCGGGTGTATGAAGCTCTATATAAATGCAATTACAATACAATACCTGACGAATAAAAGAGAATCTGATCTGTTTTTTTCCCCTCAGCTCCGGGTTCTTATGACACAACAGTCTGTCAAAGAAGACGTGGCAGGTGCAGAGTAGGCATGACATGCCGTCCAGGTCGACGCCAAAATGGTACCTGTTTTAATGGATTCTTCGTCTGCTGCCTCCCAGTCCAGAGGAACTAGCAGACAGGAGCAGCCTCCAACGCCCAGGACACCAATGTGTGCATGAAGGGAAAACAGTCCTGAAATCAATCATTAAAAGTTTGTCAGACCTTCTTAGAAACTGGAAAGCATGCTTGTTTTTATTGGTTTATTGGCAAGAGTTCACTTTTCAACTTGTTTACTTATGCTACAACCAGTGCTAGCCCCAGGACCCGTATAGACACAACAGGCCACCAGCGTGATTCCACATTTATGCAAAAAATGGGGAAACTGCAGTACACACGTTCACTGTTTACACAATGTGTACGGCACTAGCATGACAAATATGATAAGGAGACAACGTCCTATACTACAGAGAGCCGGTCAGTATAATGATGTCTCGGTCAGGGCACCTGCAGGTAACAAGTCCATTGCAGGCGACCACCCCACTCACCTTCCTAACCCAGCAATGCAGCATTTGCAGCCTCTGCAGCATCGTGGAGATGAACTTCCGGTCCAAGAGGCTACGCGGCATTGTACCCTGGGTTGTTATATTTGAACTGTTGCATTGTGCACCGTGAACTTCATGGTAAGAGACTCCGGTTAACTCTGGGCAGTAGAAATACTAGTACTCACAGTCCTGGTAAATAAAACAATTCACATGAAAGACAGCCACCGTTCAACATAACCAAGCTCCCTAGTCGTGGTGTTAAAGAGAAGCCGTTGCACATCATAATCGCTGGTTCAACTCTGGCTTCCTTCCTTCACCAAATACACTAACTTGTCCCCCTTGCAACTAACACTGTCATTTCAGTATATGTGACCAATATAAATACACACCCTAAACTGTTTACACAGATAAATGGGTCAATCAGCACAGAATATATGATCAAAAGAATCAACAGATTTATGCACAGTTTTCTCATCAATAATTTTACTTCAAATATTGAAGTTATATTATCAATGATATCATAGATGATATAATGGGGGATGTAATATATGAGGTAGTTAGCAGTCCATGGTGAAGGTGCGAGTTATAGTTACCTTAGGGCACAAGTTATAGTTACTTGAAATAACTCTAACTACAACTGCTAAATTTTTATGGTTTTGTGCGAGTAAATTCAGAACCTAACTGTAACGTCTATGTAACTGTTGTTTTTTTAAGTGAAATTCTATATTTTTAAAATTATATTTCCTAACTATAACGTCCCTGTAACCTTTGTTTTTTTTCCAGTGAATTTCTATGTTTTTTTAACGTAAAGTAATTTTAATTACTATCCGCTAATCCAACCTCTGCTGTGCATGCCCTTCAGCCGAGCGCAACAGTGGTTGGCCGCAGGGCCTGGCATGCGGCTGGGCATTGTGGCCAACCTGCTATAACTCCCAACTCTGTGTCACACATGCCAGGGGTTGGCTGCAGGGCCTGACCTGTGGTCAGGCCCTGCGACCAACCCCCTAAACCTACCCAACTTAACATGCATATGTCTCTGAGTGTGTATGTGAGTGTGAGCTTGAATACCTCAGTGGGTCTGTCAGTGGGTGCATGGGTCTCTGAGTGGGTGCATGAGTGTCTGAGTAGGTGTGTTTGTGAGTGCATGAGTGTCTGAGGAGGTGTGTGAGTGGATTGTCTCTTTCTGCTAGTTTCTGACCTTCATTTTGCCTCTTGCTGCTGGTTTCTGACTTCTATTTTGCTCCGTTCTGCTTGTTTACGACCTTTATTCTGCCTCTTTTTGCTTTTTGCTGACCTTTAGTCTGCCTCTTTCTGCTTGTTTCTCACCTTTAATCTGCCTTTTTCTGCTCGTTGCTTACCTTTATTTTGCCTCTTTTTGCTTAGTTCTCATCATTGTTTTGCCTCTTTCTGCTCGTTTCTCACCATTATTCTTCCTCTTTCTGCTTCTTTCTCACCTTTATGTTGCCTCTTTCTGCTCTTTGCTGACCTTTATTTTGCTTCTTTCTGCTCGTGGCTGACCTTTATTCCGCTTCATTCTGCTCTACATTCTGCCTCTTTCTACTCGTTTCTCACCTTTACTTTGCCTCTTTCTGCTCTTTGCTGATCTTTATCTTGTCTCTTTCTGCTCGTGGCTGATCTTTATTCTGCCTCTTTCTGCTCTTTATTGTGCCTCTTTCTTCTTGTTTCGGGACCGTGGGGGAATCCTCAAAGAAACTGCAGTCCCGGTTGGCTCTCCACCTCCAGCGGGAGCCAGCATTGCTCTAGCACACAGGGAGCTACTAAACATGCAGCTCCCTGTGTGCAAGAACAATTGTTTCATCTCTTTCCCTGCCTGCAGGGAAAGAGATGAAACCTCTGCCTCTAGCTGGCGAGGGCACTTTGACAGCTCTCACCTGCTAGAAGCAGAGTGTTTGCTGTGACTTGACAGAAGGTGTCTCAGCTCCTACCAAGTCAGAGCAAATAGCTGTGTCCTGGGGGTGGGCACCCCGGGACATAGCAGGAGCTTGCCCTAGGGAGTGGCATCCCCAGGGATATTATTGGCTCAACGAGGGTGGCTGCGAGGCCCCTTTCCAACATTAAACAGCCCCTGGGAGGTGATGTCCCCAGGGCCGGTGTTCTACGATGGACCCTTTTCATTCTTACAATTCAGCCCTGGGGCTTTACTTTTATTTTAGCTTAGAGTCATGGATCCACCACAACTCTCAGTGAATTTATTTTTAAAAAATGCTTTTTTGCCCTGGGGGTTCCCTCTGGGACCCCTAGCACCAGAGCCAAGGGGTCATAGTGTCCCTACCCTGGCCCATTTTCTTTTTCTGTATGTTTTTTTAATTGGACTCGGCTGAAGCTGAGTCCCAAGATGGCTGCCAATTTTTTCTTCATGAAGTGTTGATAGCCAATTAGATCTCAGCACAAGATCGGGAGGGTTCACTGAGCCTTCATGTCTTTATATATAGAAATTTGGATTTTCTTTAATATCTCAAAAACTACTGAATGGATTTACACCAAATAACAACAAGCATAGGTAAATGCATTAGATTTTACCTATGGGATTAATAATTAGAGGTGCGGGAGCACTGTATAAATGCAAGTATGATGGTGTGAGTGCTTTCTGAGCAGGGTGAGTGGTGCATGAATGAAAGTTGATAAGTGTAAGTGCAGGGTGAAAATGCCTGAATCCACGGTAATTGATGTGTATTCAGTGCAGAATAAGAATTGTGTGCCTGTACTGGGTGAGAGATGTTACCCTGTACAAGGTAAGATGTTTGTATGTATAGAGTGAACAGTATGTCAATAGTATAAGTGCAGGAGGAGCGGTTTGCTCTCAGTGTGAGAGTTGTAGGTGGAGGGTGGGAGGAATGTGAGTGCTGTGGGGTAGAGTAGCACTGGGTACACTTACAAGGATACTCTCATTAAGCAAAAAAGTACATTTGGCTTGGAAACTAACACAGGCAGCCAGTATAAGCATGTGCCTACACCACGCGTATAAGTAAGGGAGACCCCTTTGCCCAAGAGGGACCAGGTCCAAGACGCTGGTGCTGGGTGAAACACACCCTTTTACTCTTCCTTTCACAAAGTCGACAAGCGCAGATCCTCCTCAGCTCACATCACAAAATGGTTAACATCACTGAGTGACACTCACATGTTGCTTATGTTTTCATTCCAAATCAATCCAATCGTCGAATACATCAAACTGCAGCTGCCAATGACTTCAAATAGCAACGTGATTACTAGAAGGAGCTGTCAAGATCCCTAGTGAAGGTGTGCTTGGACAACCGAAATTCCATACCGATTGCTAGGCTACCGGAGCTGCAAAATGATCGAGCTAGATTATACCTTGTGACATCAGTTTTAAAAGCTTTCAAGGGTTTCAGAGTGGAGGCACAGATTAAGTTAAAAAAATACTATTTTCATACAGAAGACATTCTGGAGCAAAGGCCCAGAATACACACAGAAGCATGCACCCCGTTTCATGCCATCAAGGAGCCTTCAGGTCCGCAGGGATTGCACCTTACATTTTAAGGCACTCTAATTAATTTCAGTCAGTATTCACCTACTTCATGTAAAAGAGCTGTGTAACCACTAGCTTTAGTTTCCACGCAGCTCACTGAAGTGTTGGCAAGGCTGCAGCAGGCACAACCCTCATAAACCCACCACTCGTAAGTAATAAATGGGACAACTAGCACATCACATATAACAATCAGAGTAATTTCGAAAGCTACTTCCAACTCTGCTTTAATCTAAATGAAATGACAAACAACAGCACGTCATTAAAATGCTCAAAGTTCAGAGCTAATCATTTGTGAGGAGAACTAATGATCTTCAAGGTTTCAGCTGGACACTTCAAAAAATGCATTCTGACAACATTTTGGCTTTGCAGAGGGCGAGGCTTGGGGCTGAAAGTGAGGCTTAAACAACGACGCATTACAAGCCTCTTGTAATAATAAATAAAAGTTACTGAAATAAAAGGACGAGGCACACAGTGGAGTGAAAGCACACTAGAATGCTGACCTTTGTCGGCAACAAGACAGCTACAAGGAGATTACATAAAGAGTGGAAGACAATCAAAACAAGCACAGCGCAAGCGCTCTGCATCCAAAACAGAAGAAAAAGTTCCCCATAAAGCGGGTGTAAACAGTACTTGGGTCCCAGGACACTGATAAGAGCAAATATGCGATGAGCAAGCATTGGTAAATGCAGGAAATATGCTACAGCCAATACAAATGGAGGAAAAGTAAGTGGCAAGCACAGGAACCAATGAAAAGCAAGGGTGCGGGAGGTAAGCCCCTTTTACAATATATGTTAACAATGGATTTCAGACGCACAGCACAAACACTGTGCAGGTGAATCCTAAAAAGGGTGCTTTCTGGACCAAGAGCTACCTTTCTGCCAAATTAGGTGCAATTCTTTCCAGCAGTTCCGGCTGTATTCCTGTTAAAAAACGTTATGATAATTAACATGGGGAAAAAATGTCTTGGGACCCACCCCCCTTTTTCTCAACCCCTGCTTGATGGATCACTCTGAAACTTTCCGGACCACAGCTGAAGTGAGAATCACATTTTTTGAGAAAGTTTCATGAAGATTCATCAACCAGCGCTAAAGATAAAGGCAAGTAAAAAAACACTTTTTCTATAGAAACTAGATCCTAGCTATACCTAGTGGCGACTGCCATAAACACATATATTTATTTAAAAAAAACAAAGGTTACGGGATGTTATAGTTAAGAAACAGAATAAAAAAAACTTTCGAAAGTCACTGAAAAAAACAAGGGTTACAGGGACATTATAGTTAGGTACTTAATTTACTCACACAATACCATAGAAATTCAGCAGTTATAGTTACCAGCCAGAACTATAACTTATGCCCTCACAATGCACTGCTTATTACCTCATATATTACATCACTCATGACATGGTCAAGAACATCACTGATGACATCATCCAGTCTGTGTAAATGTGTAGAAAACGTTGACATGAGTTAAAGATACGTACTAAGATATTGCATAAGTTAAATCAGTACTCTTCTGAAGCTACTGATCAGTGATAGTATTTGTAATGGATGTCATCTGAGAGGATATGTGTGTGTCTGCAATAGTATGTGAGTGGTTGTTTGAGAGGCTGTGCGGTTGGGTGACTGGCTGTGTCAGTAGCTTTATTACTGAGTGAGTGGGTTTCTGTTTTACTGTATGTGTAAATAAGTGGATGTGTGAGATGTTCTATGTGTGAATGAGTGGTTGTCTCAGTAGTTCTAGTGGTAAATGAGTGACTGGGTGTTTCTGTGGTTGAGTAAGTGGCTGTGTAAGTGGCCCTTTGAGTGAGTTAGAGGCTGCACCTATCTGTACGGGGGACTTAGTGGGTGTGTCAGTGACTGTATGTGTGAGTGAGCATGTCAGTGAATGTATGTGTGAGGGTATACTTGTATCAGTGACTGTATAAGAGAGTGAGTATATGTTATACTATGTAGATGAATAAGTAAGTGGGTGTGCCAGTAAGTGTGTGGGCGAGTGAGTGGTCATGTTATTTGTTGCATGGATGAGTGAGTGGGTATAGAAGTAGTTCTATAGGTGGGTAACTCATTGTCTGAGTGGCTATATGTGTGTGTGGCTTTGTGTTTGTGTTGCTGTAATGTTAACTAATTGGGTGTATAAGTATGTCTATGGGTGTGTGTGTGGCTCAATCATCGACTGTATACGAGAATCAGTACAGAATGTATTACCTGCGTAAGTGGTGTGTAGCTAACTGAATGACTTTATGGGTGTATAAGTCAGTGTATGAGTAATTACATGGCAAAGTTAGTGGTGTATATAAGTCAGTGAATGAGTAATTACATGGCAAAGTTAGTGGTATGTGTGGCTAGTACTTGAATAATGGAATGGGTGTCAGTGTATTTTCCAATTGGTGAATTTTTGTGTGCACTTCTATGGATGTGTGAATGGGTATCTGTGTAGTTCTGAGAGAGTGTGACTGGGTGTATGAGAGGTTTGTATGTGTGTATGAGTGGGGTGTGAGTGTCTAGGTGGATGATGTAAACAGTGATGTAATTTAAGATGTCATCAGTGATGTCATTAGTGATATCACTGGCCATGCATGTTATGAGTGATGTAATATGTGAGGCCGTAGGCAGTGCATTGCGGGCATAAGTTATGGTTAGGAAGATGCTAAGTCCTATGAACTTAAGAAGGTTACTCTGATTGAGGGATTTGGACTTACCATTGAAGAATACAGAATAAAATTCAGGGAGACTCGAAAAACCCAGAGTCAGGCCTGGGTAGAATTTGTGGATGTTTCACTGAAAATGCTGGGTGACTGGTTAGAAGTTAACAAGGTACAATATTTTGATGGGCTTTACAATTACATTGTGAAAGAACAACTTTTGAGGAATTGTTACAATGAGAAACTCTTTCAGTTCCTGGTAGACATAGGTCCACTTTCCCCTCTAAAGTTGAGAAAGAACGCAGACCACTGGTTCAAAACAAGGGTAACCAAAACTTCCACTGGTGGGGAGACCAAAAAAAGAGGCCTAAAAGCCCCCCAAGGAAAGAAAACAAAAACAAAAAGTCTTCATTAGGCTCCCAAAAATCTGCTCTGGAGGGATGTCCCCAAAATTCCACATAGTCTAGGGATGGGTACAAAGGAAATTACGTTGATCACAACAAGGCTTGGTGCCATGACTGCAAAAACAAAGCACACCAAACTGGAGACCTAGCTGTAGAAACAAAAATAATGCCTCTAGTCCACCTACAGTAAATGCAGTTGCTAATCTCCAGATGGGGTCACAGTTGTGGCCTGACCATGTCAGTGAACCCACAGAGGCAACATTAGTCACAGAGGGAGGGGTAGACTTATCCTTTACTGCCTGGCCTACTAACATGCAAAATACAGGCAGCACCCTTTGATTAATGGGACTAAGGTAGGAGCCTTGAGGGACACTTGAGCTAGTGTCAACATGGTAATCCAGCACCTGGTCCACTTGGATAAGTACCTGATAGAGAAAACTCATCCTGTCACCGATGCTGACAATGTCACAAAGATCCATCCCATGGCAATGGTATCTTTTGACTGGGGGTATTAGTTGGACAGAAAGAAGTGGATGTGTCCCCATCCATCCTGTAGACTGTCTGCTTGGAAATTACTTGGAGAGTTCTCCCTTGGGTGGAGTACAACTTAGGACCCATGCAGCCATGCTGCGGATCCAAGAAGAAAGACAAGAAGACTGGTTGACCAGCTTCTAAACAGACCACAAGTCAGAACCTCTCTTCCCAGAAAGAAGACTTGTTAACCACAGAGGGAAAGGAGCCTGAAGAGCTTGGGGCCTACTACCCAGAGCTCTTAGGTCTGGGGGACCCTCTAATGAGGATCTGTGGCAGTGACAAAGAACATGACCCACTCTTGAAAGCCTGAGGCAGCAAGCTGCATAGGAAGAACGAGGTAATGTCAGTAGTACCCACAGGGTCTATTGGGAGGAAGGGCTTCCATACACTGAGGCTAGAAACCTCAAAGCCTGGTGAAACTAGGAGGGTGGTAGTGCCCCAGCAGTACAGAGGCTTTCTCTTCTCTCCAGCCCATGACATTCCCCTGGCTGGGGACCTGGGCCAAAACAAAACTTGGAGTAGGTTAGTGAATCACTTTTACTGGCCTGGGATGTCACAAAAGGTGAAGGACTTTTGCCAGGCCTGTGTCTCCTGTCAAGCCAGTAGTAAGGCAGGAGGCCACCTGAACGCCCCCTATATCCCACTACCTGTGGTTGGGGTGTCCTACGAAAAGGTAGGGGTTGATATTGTTGGCCCCCTTGACCTTCAAACATCCTCAGGTGATAGATATATCCTTGTGGTAGTGGATCATGCCACTAGATATCATGAAGCTATTCCTCCTAGGACAATCACTTCCCCTGCAATGGTCAAACCCTCCTGGGTATGTTTACTAGGGTTTACTTTCCTAAAGGGGTAGTATCAGACAGGGGTTCAAACCTCATGCCAGCATACTTAAAACACATGTGGCAGGAATGTGGTGTAGCTTATAAGTTCACTACCGCATACCATCAAAAGACCAATGGGTTAGTTGAAAGATTTAACCAAACATTGAAAAACATGATTGGAGGACTCCCTGAAAAACTCCGAAGGTTATGGGATGTCTTACTTCCAGGTCTGTTGTTTGCCTTCAGGGAAGTGACACAAAAATGAGTAGGATTGTCCCCTTTTGAACTTATGTTTGGGCATCCTGTTAGGGGTCCATTGAGTGAGGGAAGGCTGGGAGAGGCCTCTCAAGGAGCCCAAACAGGACATTGTGGTTTATGTAGCACTGGTATGACCAAAAAAGCTGCTATGGTGGAGTTCCAACCAGGGCAGAAAGTTTGGGTGTTGGAACCTGTGGCTCCTAGAGCCCTCCAAGACAAGTGGTGTGGGTCCTACCCCATACTTGAAAGAAAAGGGGAAGTTACCTACTAAGTTGACCATGGTAGTTGCAAGAATCCCAAAAGGATAATACATGTCAACCACCTGAAACCCTATTTTGACAGAGCTGGTGTTACCATGTGACCATGGCTAGCCTAGTAGTTTTAGTTTCAAAACCTCACCCTAAGGGAAATGTGATTCTGTGTGGACTACAGAGGCTTCAATGCTTTGACAAAAACTGATGCACACCCAATTCCAAGAGCTGATGAGCTCATAGACAAATTAAGAGCAGCCAAATACATGAGTACCTTTGCACTTACATCTGGGTACTGGCAGATTGGCCTGACCACTACCGTAAAAGAAAGATCAGCATTCTCCACCCAATGCCCCTGCCGCCTTCCAGAGGTTAGTGAACCAAGTTGTAACTGGTTTGGAATCCTTTAGTGCAGGTTATCTAGATGATACTGCTGTCTACAGCTCCACCTTGCAGGATCAGCCAATCCACCTAGGAAAGGTTCTTGAGGCTCTGCAAAAGGCAGGCCTCACTATCAAGACCAGTAAGTGCCAGATAGGGAAGGGAAATGTATACCTTGTAGGTGGAGGCCACGTTCAGCCGCTACAGTCCAACATCCAGACAATTCTAGCTTGGGAAGCTCCAACTACCTGACTCAAGTCAAGGCATTCCTTGGCTTGATTGGGTACTATAGGAGATTTGTGAAGGATTGTGGCACTATAGTGGCCCCCCTCACAGACCTTACCTCTAAGAAAATGCCCCAAAACTGTTAACTGGACAGTGAGTTGTCAAACAGGTTTTGATTCTCTGAAGGGTGCAATTTGCTCTGCCCCAGTCCTGAAAGCTCCAGATTACTCCAGGCACTTTATTGTCCAAACAGATGGCTCTGAACTTGGGATAGGAGCAGTCCTACCTGAGACAAATAATGAAAGACATGACTAGCCTGTTGCTTTTATAAATAGAAGGCTACACCCCAGGGAAGTAAAATGGGGTGCCATAGAGAGGGAAGTCTTTGCTGTGGTATGGGCGTTGAACAAGCTGAGACCATACTTCTTTGGCTGTCATGTCATAGTTCAGACAGACCACAGGCGTCTCAGGTGGCTTCAACAAATTAAAGGTGAAAACCCCAAACTGTTTAGGTGGTCCATATCCCTACAGGGAATGGACTTTAAAGTGGAACACAGACCTGGGACTTCCACGTGGAGGATGAAGACTCCCCAGGAGAAGGATGGTTTCATCCCCTTTCATTTGGGGGCTGAGGGTATTGTGAGAAAGGGCCTCTTTTGACATGGTAGCTTCCCACCTTTTGCTTGTTGTCTGGAAAATGATGTGGTTTCAAACTGTAAGTACCTTTGTCCCCTGCTAGACAGGTTCCCTGAGTCAGTTCTCTTTTCCCAAAACTGTACTATGCTTGGCACTTCAGCCACCTTTGTAAGTCCCCAGTAAATGCTAATCCTGGTACCTGGGGCATGGGTACTGAAGAGGGCCCCTCAGAGCTGCAGCACCAATTGAGCCACTCTGAGAGGCCCCACACCAGCCTCATGCAGGCTGCCATTGCAGGTGCCTGGCAAGGCGAATCCACAGTTGCATCCTCGACATGGCACTCATCAAGAGTGCCATGCCCACTAACACTGCATTCAATATAGGTAAGTTACCCTTTTGGCAGGCCTGACAGCCCTAAGGCAGGGTACACTATAATGCATGTGAGGGCATACAGGTGCATGAGCAACTCTGCCCTACTGTGTCTTTGCTAACTCTTAGACATAGTAAATGTGCAGGGGAGCAATAGCAAATGCATATGCTGGACACTGGTCGTGATGAGTTCCACTGCTACATGATGGCTTTTCTGAACCCTTGGTTGTTTGTTATCAAACAACCCAAAATAATAAATCCACACTGATGCCAGTGTTGGATTTATTATAAGATATTCCCAGGGGGTACCTTAGAGGTGCCTCCTGCAAAACCGAACAGCCCTGGCATGGTTGCTGACTGGTCCTAACCAGCCTGCCACCACAAAAAATGATTCTGGACTTCTGGGGTGAGAGCCTGTGCTCTCCACAGCTAGAACACAATGGGGGGTCATTACAACCTCAGTGGTCTTTTTACAAGACCGCTGAGGGACCGCCGTGCTGAAGACCGCCAGTGCAGGCGGTTTTCTGCTCGGAGCATTATGACTGCTGGCAGCCCTCTGTCCTTTTCCGGATGGAGAGCCGCCAGCAGCCATACTGGCGGTCGGCGGGGAAGTGGAGGTTGCTCCACCTCCACCGCCACGTCAACAGAACACTGCCCACCGAATCACGTTCTGTGATTCGGCGTGGCGGTGTTCTGTTGACGGGGTGCTGGCGGCAGAGCAGCCCCCATCGATCCCGTCCCCTCCCGGAGGATCAACGGACCAGGTAAGTTGACCGTCCATTAGGGGAGGGGTGTTGTGTGTTGTGTGCTTGCATGGGAGTGAGTGTGTAGAGGGGGTGTGTGAGTGCGTGTATGCATGCGGGGGTGTTGTGTGTTTGGAAATGTGTGCGAGTCTGTCTGTATGTATGTCTGTATGGAAGTGTGTGTGTATGTCTGAATGTGCATGTGTGTGTGTGACTGTGTGTGTGGCTGTTGGCAGGTTTGCTGGTGTGTGTGTGGGTATGTGTGTTGGTGGTGCCTGCGTGCATGTCGGGTGTGAATCTGTAATGTGATGTTGGGGGTGGGTGTGGGGAGGGCGGTCCTGCCATCTTTGGTGGGTGGCAGGGGGGTCTGGGGTGTTGGGGAAGGACTTGGGGTGGGTGTGTGGGTTGGGAGAGACCCCTATTAGTGCCAAGGAAGGAATTCCCTGGCACTGATAGTGCTCACCGCCATGGATTTCATGGTGGTTCCCAACCCCATGAAATCCATGGTGGTCAGCCGGATGATGATACCGCCGGCGGTATTGTGGCGGCCGCCGGGCTGGAGAACCATGTCTCCAGCCCAGAGGTCGTCTCCGCCCTGGCGGTCTGATCGGAGAATTGGCGGATGACCGCCATAATTCCAAAATTCTTACTGCCAGCCTGATGGCGGTAGGGCCGCCGCTTCTCCGCCAACCGCCAGGGTTGTAATGAGGGCCAAAGTCTTTTGTGGGTGGAGGTGTTACCCCTCGTCCCCCAGGCAGGCACTCTGCACCAGCAGTCAGCTGAAAAGGCTTTGCCAGCTTTGAAATCAGACCTCCAGCTCTGCTGCTAGCAGCAGATGGCTGCCCAATGGTTTTGCCCTCACTTTAGGCATGAAGATCGGTGGGAAACCTATCTAGGCTAGAAGGAATGGCCATCCTCAGCCTGCACCACCCCTCAGGTGTAGCAGGCGAGATGATCACTCCGTTTAATTTTCCACCATCTTGGATGGTAGGAAAATAGCCAATCAGGGTTAGGGATGTGACCCATTCCCACAGGAAGTGGTCACTTAGTGGGTGTAGACACCTAAGGTAGGTGTCCCATTGGCCACTGCCAGGTACTCCCTCTCACACCCTCTAAATGCAGTATTTTGAGGGCATCCCTAGACCAAGAATTTAGGAGTGATGGACACAAGAAGATCAGAAACAAATTAGACCCAAGTCATGAGAAGTGAAGTTTTGCTGCACAAAGAAAAAGGTGCCAAACGCTGCCTGCTGCTGCAAGGACTCGACAATCACCACTTAGGTGTCCCCTGAGTACCTGAAGGACTCTATAAAACCCTGTAGCACCTCCAGCCTTCTAAGAATTGCCAAGAACCTGCCTTTGAGTGAAGGTATCACTCCCCTGCACCCTGCAGAGAAGGAACCCACGAAGTCTGGTGAAGTAACCAGTTGCTGATCAACCCCTCAGTCCTAGCAGCAGAGCCAAATTCTGTACGACAAGACCTGCCACCATGCCAAGTTTAGTGGCACTGTGACTGTCCAGGACTGTGGCGTACTACTATCCCGGATACCATGCCCCCAAAATCAGACACCCAGAAGCAAAGTCCACTCCGGACCCCTAAAAGCCCAGGAGCAAGCACAAGTCAAGGGACTTCAGGACATTCAAGAACCACCCTGCTGACCTGCAATCTACCCTCAAAGTTGCCTGCTTCTGATTTCAACGGACCTAAGACGCACAACTCCTGGCTCACCTATCTGCATTGCACCTGGCCTCCCCACAGCTTGCACCAACCAACCAGCTGTGTTCTAGGGGTCCCTGACCTCCACCTTCCGAATGTGTGTACACAATTATTGATACTGTACCTACAACAAATGCTTAGCACATCTCTTCGATTAGCCTAACTGCTCACCCATACTACCACGAAAACAGAGTATTAGGTGGTCTGCTTTTTACCACCGGATACCAAAGTGGGGTTGATTGTAATCTCTACAAATTGCACATCATTTTTGTACACCATTTAGAGAGCCAGCCTCCTATAGAGTGAAAGAGTGAGCAGAAAGGAGTCAGAAGTTGGGAAAGGTATGAAGCTAGTTTGCACAAAACCGGACTGAGAATGAGTAGTAATCATTGAGCAGGAGGGAAAGGCACGCAGTCAGCAGACACAATTGGGGTGTGAGAGATGAGAAAGCAGGAACAAGGAGGAGAAAGCTACAGAGCAGGGACCTAGAAAAACTGGGCTGAGAGTCAGGAGAAAGCAGCGAGAAGAAGGGAAGGACACGCAATAGGCATTCAGAAAACCAGGCTGAAACTGAGGGCAAACTTGTGAGAAGGAGAGAAAGGCATACAGCGGGGATGCACAAACCAGGACTGAGTGCAAGGAGAAAACAGTGAGAAGGAGGGAAAACTACTCAAGAAGCTCGCAGAAAATTGGGCTCAAAGCAACTTTGGTGTTTTTTAGTAATTTTATGTTTTTTCTGTGAATTTGTTTGCAGTGCATATATTTTAGTCTGTTCAAAGAGAGTCAAAGTAGTGAATATTGATTGTAATATTGGAGTTTCCTGAGTTGTGTATCTTTAGTGGCACTTTTCCATGTTATTGGTCTTACAACAGTTACATTCATGCAAACATTGTTATGCATATAACTAATTCTACCACGATGAGTGTATTTTAAGACCCAAAATTGGCTTGTTTTGTTGAAATGTAGTTAAAGATATCTATGTTTTTTTCTCCATAATTTAAATCATTGTAATGATTAATAGTTCTACCACTTATTTTTACATTGGTTAGATGTATGAAGTTGTTTTCTTGTTGTGAATATAAGGAGTGTATTTTAGTGTTCTGTTTACTGTAATATTTGTTTTCATTATTTTTGTTATTCCCAAATTTGTAGTGAAATGTAAGTATAAATAACATATATATATATATATATATATAGACATTCTAATTAATGTTGGATGTTAGTAGTTCACTAACAAACATCCTAACTGAAATATTGATAGTTGACTTTTTATGATATTTTCTGAATTCGCTATGACCCTCGGCATTTACGAATATCATACTACTATGAAATAAAGTGATTTCACTGGGCAGGGCAGTTTTCTGTGTCCTGGAAACGAAGACTCCACCCAGCCTCCATTTCCTTACACCTGCAGTGCTTTTATTGGCAGCTTCTTTTCCAGCTTGACTTTCCATCCAATTTGGAGGGTATTTTGGTGTTTTTTTAACATTTTCAACAGTTAAAATAGCATATGGTGGTAGTGGGGAGCAAGAGACACACCATCAGCAAGACAGTTCCTCAGAGGATGAACTCCCTGCCAATAAACAGTCTGTGGCATAGGAGTTCTGTACTTTCCTCTCTAGGGAGAAGAAGACTCTCGCCAAAATTGGTAACTGCAGGCTTTGTGAAGAACCTTTATCTAGGGGCACTTCTAAAAAGTATTCCTGCAGAACCAAAAGCATGCTGGCTCATCTTAAAACCTACCATAGTAGGCAGTTGGCAAGAGACCAGCGAGAACACAGTGCAGCTGATCCAACAACATTTTGAGCTGCAATGGTGGCACCAGACGACCCTATCCCTGCTGGTGTACAACAACAGCTGACACATAAATCTCCTGACCTGAAGAAGATTGACACTTAGGCCCATATTTATACTTTTTGGCACAAACCTGCGCTAACGCAGGTTTGCGCCAAAAAGTATAGCATCGGCTAGCACCATTCCAAGACGCCGGCCGGGCGCCATATTTATGGAATGGCACTCGCCAGAGCTAAGGCCCTGTTAGCATTCTTTCAAAGGACGCTAACAGGGCTGTGGAGGCGTAGAGGGAACTGGGGCTTGTGCACCAAATTATGCTGCTACACTGCTTAGAGGCAAAAGAATTGCCTCTAGGTAGTGTAGTGCCATTTTCTGGTGCACAAGCCCCATGGGCATGGCTCCTGTCTTAGTAAAGACAGGAGCCATTCCCACCACCCCAGTGGCCATGCCCAGGGAACAAATGCCCCCTGGTCCTGACCATTGAGGCCAGTGCCATGCATGGGCCCCCAAGTCAGGGCCCCCTGAGCGGTGTTGGCAAAAAAAAAAAAAAACATACACACCCGGATTTACCTTGGATGGGTTCCCCATCCGTAGGTGACCTCCTGGTGTGGGTTGGAGCGGTTGGATGTGTCCCTGGAGACAGGGGAGGGCACCTGTGGGCTCTGACCATGGAAATCTGCCTGCAGGTCCCCTTACACCTGCCCTGACTCAGGGATAAATAATGGCGCTAAGCAAGCTCAGCGCCGCTATTTAAGGCCACCATCCCCCATCCTGGATTTTAGCATGGGGGGATAAATATGGCGCAACAGCTATATCATCCTTTTCTGGACGGGAACGTCTACCTTGCATCTAGATTTGTCTAGCGCCAAAGTATAAATATGGAGTTTGGTTTGCGCTGAATTAGCATTAAAAAAATTACACTAATTAATCGCAAACCGAGTATAAATATGGGACTTATTGCCTTGGGTGGAATAAAGTACTAACAGTTGTAGAGGACTGCTGCATACAGCAAAAGATTATCAGTGCTGATTTTTTTTTCCTATGATTCCAAGTTTGTTATCCCCAGTTAGATTTTTTACTGCTGAATTATTTTTCCCAGTTGCCATTTTATTTTTGAAAGGAAATAAAAAAATACAAAATTTTACAAAACTTGAAAAAACCCAAAAAATAGTTCAAAAAAATGCAAAAAAGGTTCTTCTTACTACCGTCTTTAATGGTTAACACAAAGATAAACTATATGTGTATGAATGTATAAGAAAGGGTGGTTCTATAAATAAGTGACTGTGTGTGTGAGTGGCTGTATGGGTGAGTGACTCAGTATCTGAGAGATTGTACGAGCGAGTGATTGAGTATGTATTTGTATGAGTGAGTGATTGAGTATGAGTGGCTGTATGGGTGAGTGACTAGGTGCGTGGCTGTATGAGTGAGTGACTGGGTATGTTAGTGGCTGTATGGGTGTGTGAGTCAGTGTGTGAGTGTGTGCATGATGGAGAGAGTTGTGTGAGTGGCTGTACGAGTGAGTGACTGGGTATGTGAGGGACAGTATGCTTGAGTGACTGAGTGTGTGAGTCTCTGTATGGGTGAGTGACTAGGTATGGGAGTGGCTGTATGGGTGAGTGACTGGATGTGGGAGTGGCTGCATAGGTGAGTGACAGGGTGTTTGAGAGATTTACAAGTGTGTATTTGCATAAGTGAGTGATGGAGTGTATGAGTGGGTGAGTGACTGGGTACCTTAGTGCCTGCATGGGTGAGAGAGTGGTTGTGTAAGTGACTGGGTACGTGAGTGGCTGTATGGGTGAGTGACTGTATGTGTTAGTGTCTGCAAGATTGAGTGAGTGGTTGTGTGAGTGGCTGCATGGGTGAGTGACTGAGTGTGTGAGTGTCTGTGTGGGTGAGTTACTGAGTATGTGAGTGTCTGTATAGGTGAGTGAGTGGGTGTGTGAGTGTCAGTATGGATTAGCGACTGTGTGTGATTGCATGATTAAGTGAGTTGTTGTGTGACTGTATGAGTGAGTGACTCAGTGTGAGTGAATGTATGGGTGAGTGACTGAGTATGTGAGTGTCTCCATCACTAAAAGAGTGGTTGTGTGAGTGGCTCTATGGGGGGTGGCTGGGTGTGCGAGTGACTGTATGGGTCATTGAGTGAGTGTGTGAATGTTTGCATGTATGAGTGAGTGATTTTGTAAGTGTCTGTATGAGTGAGTGACTGGATGTCTGAGTGGCTATATAAGTTCCTAGTGGAAGAAGATCCTGTCCAGAACTACTTCAAGAAATACTCATGTGGCACTACAAATATGCTGACAAACGTGAAGATTTATAACTGCAATCACTGATGAAAAAGAAAAGGAATGAAAGTTAATATTATTTTTGTATAATTCCAAATATAGAACAGTAAACACAACTTTTTCTAAAACAGTATATTACATTAGAATAAAACATTTTATTTCCCATCTTTTTGGTTCTCAGCTTTTATACCTGTAGAACCAACATTTTGGTTACTATAAAGTTTCATCCTTGAGCAAGGGGTAAAAAACAATAACATGGATTGTAAAAAAAAAAACCAAAGCTGCACAGCTTATCTTTACAAATAAGTGGTACTATGCATTGCACTCACTGCAAACACTTCATAAATTGTTTTACGTACTCTTTGTAAGGTTATTTATTCATATGTTTCTAAAAATGAACACCCTTATTATTATACCTGGTACAATAGTACTTATAAATATAAATAAAACCTTTGTTTCTGAGGCATTTTAGAAGAGATAATCTCTGGTTGGCCAAATGATCTTCAAAAGATTGTTGTTTGTTGTAAATGAAATGCCTTATATTACTTTTTCCAGATATATTTCAGAATAATTTGATTGTGTCAGTCTTCTTATGATATTCTCTCCTTTCATTGTTACCTTGTGAAAAGTACTTGAATATCCAACAATATGTTTAAATTTAGTGATTTTATTAGTATTTGTTTCTGTATACAAAAGCTGTCTGTAGTTTTTGATCTCTTTTTCCAGTTTAGTGCGTTCTTTTGTTCGTTAGTGTTTTATCCCAGGAGTAAGTCAATTTCAATATTTGGAATTCCTTGTAGGGACATTATCTTTGATGGGCCATATGATGTCATAACATATTGAGTTATAAGTGTAAAAAGTGAACTATTCAATATTTTAGTAGCAATACTTCGTAGAATTTGGCTCAAGAAAGATATGGTAAGAATTTGGTAGCATATAAGGTAATCTTTGGTTAAATGCAAGTAGTGTTCAGATGTTATATAAACTTCTTTGTGGAAAATATATAGTTTCATACAGTTTGCAGAACTTTTTTAAAGACATCACCCCTAGTTGGCCAAACGATGTCTAAAACACTGACAGTCTCGATAGAAGAAATATCATATGTTAGGTTTTTTGCAGAAATACATGTTATAGTTTTGGTTGAAGAAAGAGAAAGAGAAGAATTTCTTAGTTTGAAAGGTAGTTTTGGTTTGAATGTGAGGTTGTTGTCATTGCATTTCGTTTATCCGGCTTCACTCTTCAAATAGACTGTGTATTGTCCAGATGTAATATTAACTCCCTTGTGAAAGATAATAGCTATAGTAGCATAAGTTCTTCCTGAAACTGATATTTGTCCAGCTTTGAAGTTTGTTGTTTCAGTTTCCAATTTGGATCCATCTGCCCTTGTAGCATTAATATGAGGCATTTTCTGTTTCTTCGTAGAGGCAATGTAGATATAACATCTGATCTACAATTTGGGAGGAGGGCCATATTTTGATTTGCGTTTCTAATTAATCTGTCAAAAGTGTCAAGTACCAAAATTGCTCTGAATTTATTTGAGTAAATGATATAAAATAGCAATCTTCTCACGCATGGTTCCATTTGTAACTCAGTCCAAATATCTCATCAATATTTACTCCTCTTCTAATACTCCCAGAATGACCATTATACATTTGTACGTCTTGTTGACTTTTGAGAGTAAATACTACCGATGCACTACATGCATCCACAAGGTCTCCAATACATCAAGCAGAATGAATTACTCTTTTCTCTCAATAAACGCTGAAACAAATTATTCAGTTCATAACACAACCTCTCATCAGTTTTCCTTTGAATTTCATGTACAACATGTGGTAAAAGAAAGAGTACACTGAGAACAACATTTGCATAGCGTTGTCACCTGAACTGTTTTCCAACTGCTAATCTACAATTTCTCCCTTATTTTCCAATTTCTTCTTCATAACAGTTTCTAGATTGTCCTTCTTCTTTTCCTTCTTCAGTATCAGTTTAATCTTTTGCATGTTTTCTATTTCTCATAAATAGGATATTTACCTAAGTGAGGAGCATATAAACTTCTTAAACGATTATACTCTCTCACACAGCTTACATCAGCAGTAACTTTGCTTTCATCAAATTCAACCAAGAACACTATTCTAACACATGATAATGCTACATATAACATACCTTCTTTAAAAACTGTAATAAAAGCTGTGTTTGCACTTAAAACCTATGATGTATGGATAGTGACAGCATACGCTGATTCATCACCCCTTGGCTTGAATAGCTGCAAAAGTGCTAAGTAGAAAAACTCTCTTCTGTCTGCTGTCTGGCAAGTAAGTTTTCTGCTGGTAGTTAGATTTCCTTTGCTATGTTTCACTGAACAACCATCACATCCAAAAACTGCTTACCTCCCTTCTTCCATGTTTTCACTTTCATTATTTTTATACTTGTAGTACAGAAGTACTTAATAGAGGTATATGTTTTCTAGATGTGGACTCCTTGTTGGGTAATATGTGTCTAACATGCTTGTTTTTACATTGTCTCTACTTTCTGGCTCAAATTCTGCTAGATACTGAATTTCTGGGAAAGACTTTAAGACTCTGTTTCGTGTGTTTGCAAGCCCTAGACTTACCCAAACAATTCTTCTAGACTTTGAGAACAAGCTACATGAGCTCAACCTATCTGCACACTCATAAGATCCAATTTCCCTGGGGGAAAGCATTTTCAAGTTGAAACTGTACAATTTCTTAGTAAGACTCTTTTCTGCAGAAATCTCCTCCCACATCCCCTTCATTTCTGTCTTCTCAGATTTTGTGATATATGATGTGATGCACCAAGCAACAGCAATAGAACCATCTGCAACAAATTGTATGTCCATGTTTGCATTCCATATCTTCAAAATGGCTACTATTTTCAGGTTGTAAGTATTTTTAGGTGACTTTCGTATCACTGTTTGTCTGACTACAGATAGAAAGCTGTTTACTCTTCATTCTGAAATCACAGGTCAAAGGAATCCAAAACAGCATCTTTTATAAAATGCACCTTTGATTTTATATTTCTGTCTGCAAGTACCTTCCACATCTCTGATTTTGGAAGCACAGTACTTGTTGTCTCAAACCATTTTCAGCAGTATATTTTAGAATTGTGCATGCCACATACTTTTCAATGAAAGACAGGACAGTTTCATAACTCTCTGTTCCAAATTTAGGTGCATCTTAAATCCATAGCAGTGTGTGAATATGAGGACACCTCTTGCTTGGTACTCTTTATGCCAAAAGAAATCGTTTACTTCACCACGAGGAGGGTTTGTCTTCTTGCAGATGAAAGACATCATAGCTTGAAATCTGTGGTTAAAGTACCTGCAAGCATTCGGTGGGATTCAAGGAACAGGGATCTTCTGCTGTCTTCAGTTCAATATCTTTAATATTAGAGTTTGCTCCTCTCAAAAATTCAAGCAGATCATCCCACTCACACCACTGAATGTTAGGAACCAAGTAGGTGCACATAGGTTTCTTAACTTACATTTCAGCTCACCATGATGATGGTACCAATACTCATTGGTACCACATTGTAAAGCCATCAAATTAATTAGGCTGTACTCCAACTTTTCATCCTTTCCAAGAACTTTTTCAACAAACTTCTTAGCAGAAAGGTTTTGAAGATTTACTCCTGTTTTCAGTATGTGATTTACAGCGTTTGAAAGTCCAGACAAGTCGCTCTCAAAGAGAAGATTAAATATATAGGGAATACACTGCCGAAGTCTAGGGTTTTTGGAATATAATCTTGTTGAGCGGTACTCAGCTGCTGTTATTGTAAAGGAAGGTCATCACCGTGCTCACCTTCTCCACTGGGAAACAGTTGTGGAAAACAGCGAGCCTCTAAACATTTTTCCCAGACACTCATGGGAGCTCCTTTAGCTTGCTTTGTTTGGAAATGGTCAATTGCATCACCAATAACTTCTTTTGAATGAAGAGGATGGATACCGTAGTGCTGTGATTCCCAACCTTTTGACATCTGTGGACCCCCACTTTACCATTACTGGACCACAGAGACCCCCACTGGATCATTATTGTAATCCAGGGACCCCTATACTGAGTCATTACTGGAAGCCGGGGACCCGGGCCTAAACATTGTCGATGATTTGAACTGCAAAGCAATACACAGAAAAAAAAAAAACAAGCATTCCATCAAACACATGCAAATGATAGCACATTTTATTTATTTGCAAACAAATTTAAAAAAAAATAGTTTTCAGAGGAAGTGTAATAGGATCGTCACGTCTCTGGCTACAAAACAAGCCCCTGGATCGTATCGACAGTGCCCCGGGGGAACACACCAAAGCGATGACCACCCGGAAGAGAATCTGAACCCGGATAACCGGGTTGGATCGGTGTCACCGGGAGCAGAAATAGAGAAGACGGAGGCAGAAGAGGTGTGTGATTCGAGGGAGCAGGACGAGGAGAGGAGCGCGAACCGGAACGAGCAGAGCCAGAAAAAAGAGGATTGAGGCGAGGAGCGGAGCAAAGACTTTGGAGGAGAGACACCGATCCGGCCGAGACCGCTGGACAACAGACCCGCCATGTCCCTGGAGGGGCGTGGCTCTCTCAGGTACGATCGTGTCTTCGATTAAGTTATGTCCCGTTGTGGAGTAGGAACTGGAGTGAGAGGGGCATAGCAGGGGAGGGACCAGAAGAAAGGACCCAGGAAAACGAGTAGTAAGAACTAGGGTGCATGTAACACTAATAGCACACCCGGATAGGGACTGTGCTATAAAACAGCCCTATAAAAGAGCCATAAGACGGTCACTTAATCTTTGTTGCACCTAGAGCACTTGTGGGTTTTTTTCTTCAGTTTTCCAGCCTTGACCAAGTCACCTCCCACCACCTGCACTGCCAAAGTCCCCCACCCTTTGTCACACTCCCTAATACTAACCCAAACCTAGAAGGAATCCCAGAACCCCACACTTACCTCTTTCTCTATTTCTCTTGGGTCAACCACCAACATCTGGATCGGAGCCATCCCTGGTTATCCCGGCCAAAACACACCCACAGCTCAGAAGTCCTGGGAAGAGAAACCTTTAAGAGAATAGAAGAACCCGTTACATCAAGGAAAACAACCAAGGAAAAGACCCTGAGGACTAAAACGAAGGAACTAGAGGGAAAGAAAGAGTGATTAAAACATCCAGAAGGATGCATAAAGAGCACTTGAGCAGTATACCGTGTCTAGTGGATCCTTAATTCACCGACCCTATCAAGGTTCTAAGCTGAACCCACCACAGTGGTGAAAGAAGTGGGATTTTAAGGAACAAAACACAGTATAATCGGAGATGGAGGAAAAACCTACCATAGTAGATATGATACAGCAGCTAGCTGAAAGGCAACGGCACCTCCAGCTTGTTTGGGAAGAACAACAAAAAGAGGCCAAAACAGAGCGGGAAGCCCTTCAAAGCGCCCTGAAAAGCCAAGCCACCATCATGGCCAACAACCAGTTAGTCCACAAAAATGCGCTGAAGACCCTTACGGATACCATCGCCGCTACCAGGGTTCATCCCAATGTCCCCAGCTCAGTGTTACAAAGATACCAAGAAGGTGAGGATCCAGATGCCTTTTTTACGAATTTTGAAAGGGTCGCCACCTCCGCCACCTGGCCCCAAGATAGGTGGGGACAATACATAGCCCCCCCTGTTGACAGGCACCCTACAGGCGGCTTACCAAGCAGTGAACCCTGGGGGTATCACCCCGTACGAGGGGATCAAGAAAAGCATTTTAGAACCGGTGGGGTTTGATACCGAACACTACCCACTCCGGTTCAGGAAAGCCAAATGGGGTCCCTCAGAAACCCCTGGGCATTGTATTACAGAGTAAAAGACCTGGGTCTGATGTGGTTGGGACCAATAGGAACAAACTGAGAGGACATCATAGAAACCATTTTGTTAGAGCAATACATGGAGGCATTACCGACCGCCACGCGCAACTGGATTAAACAACACCCAAATCCCAAGACCACAACAACCATTGAGTTGGCTTGCGCCTATCATCGCACTATCGAGTTCAAGACTGGATCACATCGGGGTACCCCTACCACCAACCGTCCAATTATTGCTCCTTTCCGTCCCCCGAACAGAATATCCCCAGAAGACAATGGAAGCCCCCGGGTGGCGGAAAGACCTCCCATCCAACAACCCCAATGTTATAGATGTGGGAGTGGGGTCACATTGCCTGTATGTGCCCCCATAAAATAGAAAGGCCTGAACCAATGGAGATAGGTATCGCCCGTGAAAGGGTGTATTATGCAGGAAAAGAGGATAAGCAGTACAAGCATGAACTAGTTGTCAATGGACGCCAAGCTATAGTATTAGTCGATTCCGGCTGTAGCCAATCGGTCATTAGAGCCGCCTGATTGATAAAAACACGCTTACCCCAGGTGCAGCAGTGGCTATTTGTTGTATTCATGGAGACTCAAAGGAATATCCTATGACATGGGTCACCCTTACCTGGGGTGAAAGAAGGGACAATATTAGAATGGGAGTCATGGAACGACTGGTGGACTGATCACATCCACTTAGCTGCACTTCTCGACAGTGTCCGAAGGAACGGAGAAACTGATCCATGGTGGAAAGAAGCCCCATTTGCTGCAGAACCAATCCACCTGAGTAAAACAAGATACAGACCTAGAAAAACTGAAAAAAGAGAGATAAAGAGACTATATGCACAAAAGGAAATTGAGTCCAACCGAGTAAATATACAAAATGTTGCTCTTACTAGCCTTCCCCCTTCAGATACTGTCAAAGGGAAGACCCCATGCTTCAACATGCCTGGAGAGCAGCAAGACCTAGGAACCCTGGAGAAAAGGGACCCTGTTTTTCCATATATAACAACCTTTTGTATAGAGTCACGAATCATAATAACCAGGAAAAGAAACAGTTATTAGTCCCAGAGCCCTATCGGTTGCAAGTCCTACATTTAGCCCATAGTCAGTCAGGTGGGGGCCACTATTGAAGGGAAAAACCCGAGGAGTATCTCTTGCGTAGGTTTTACTGGCCAGGCGTATTTTCCGAGATACGTCTGTTTTGTCAACAGTGTCCCAAATGTCAGCTTATCGAATCAGTGCATAGAAAAAGGGTTCCCCTACAACCATTACCTATTATCAACATACCCTTTTCATGGGTGGGATTGGACCTGGTGGGGCCACTCATTCCTTCCTCAAAAGGATATAGATATATCTTGGTACTGGTCGACTACGCCACCAGATATCCTGAGGCCGTTCCCCTTACAATCATGAATACCAAAAGTGTGGCCCATGCCATGACTGGGTTTTTTTCCCGAGTTGGTTTCCCTAAGGAGATACTAACTGATCAGGGGACACAGTTCATGTCGAACCTAATGACACAAACCTGCCAGATCCTCGAGATAAAACACCTGAGGACCCCAGTATATCACCCCCAAACTGATGGGCTAGTAGAAAGGAATAACCGCATGTTGAAGACACTTTTGAAAAAAAAAGTCTCTGACTCCGGAAAGGACTGGGACAGACCGTTGCCATTGGTCCTAAATGCAATGAGAACACATGAGCAATCCTCTACTGGACATAGTCCCTTTGAGTTAGTCATTGGGCGACAACTCCGAACCCTGTTAGATATGGCAGCAGAGATGTGGGAGGAGGATGAGGGAGGAGAGAAGTCCCTGCTAGAATATACCCACAACCAAAAATCCCAAGTCCAATCCATGTGGGAAGATGTGAGAGAACACTTAGAGAAGGCCCAAGCCAAACAAAAACAATATTACGACCGAAACACCCAGATACGTACATTGAATACCGGGGAGAAGGTTCTTATTCTTTTACCCAGCTCAGAAAACAAATTATTAGCGAGCTGGCAGGGGGCCTATAGGGTGCTAGGGGCTGTGACTCCGGTAACTTACACCATTGAGATGACAGAAAATCTGAGAAAGACCCAGATCTATCATATAAACCTCCTAAAGAAATTGGAAGACCCCACTAATCCCACAACGGAACCCGTAGCGGGATTACTTGTTAATACAGTAAAAGAACTCAGAATAGGATGGTGTCCTACAAATCCAGAACCAAAACCCGAAGAGCCCCAGAGGAATACATCCCTCCCACATAGACAACAGGAACAATTAACACATCTCCTGTCCAAAAATGACAAGTTGTTTTCCACTCAGCCTGGGAAAACAACAATAGTCCAACACCATATCAAGACTCTGCCAGGGAAGGTGATATGCCTTCGACCGTACCGGATACCTGAAGCCCGGAAAATCGTGGTAGAACAGGAGATAGAGAAGATGTTACGAATGGGGGTCATAGAACCCTCTAATAGCCATTGGTGTTCCCCAGTGTTATGGTCCCCAAACCAGATGGGTCCGTTCGCCTTTGCATTGATTTCCGGCAAGTAAACGCCATATCCCAGGTCGACACATATCCCCTTCCCAGAGTGGATGAGCTAATAGAACAATTAGGAAAGGCCAAATACATGTCTACCCTTGATCATACGAAGGGATATTGGCAAATCCCTTTGGCCTCCGTAGATAAGGAAAATACTGCTTTTTCCACATCCTCAGGCCTTTACCATTCTCTGTTCTCCCTTTTGGACTACACAGGGACCCAGCAACATTTCAACGTCTCATGGACTCCCTATTACGGCATCATACCAGGTACGCAGCAGCATACTTGGATGATATAGTGATATATAGTGAAACATGGGGGGGAATACTGAGTCCACCTAGATAACATAGTTACAACATTACACCAAGCCGGATTGACAGCCAACCCCGCAAAGAGTCGTCTGGCTTATACTGACATTTCGTATCTCGGATACCACATGGGGGGGCATAATTAAACCCCAGCTTAACAAAGTGGAAGCCATCACGCGCATACCTCCGCCAACCACCAAAAGAGAAGTACGCTCCTTTTTGGGGTAGGTAGGATATCATCGGAGGTTCATTCCCCATTATTCCACCCTGGCAGCTCCCTTTACGGACTTACTAAAAAAAGGGTCATCCGACAAAGATAACGGCTTTAACACCATGAGTTATGTAACCCTACAGACATGCCTCACAACAAAGCCTATTCTGTGTTGTCCTGATTTCCTTAAACCTTTCCACCTTCAGACAGACGCCTCAGATGTAGGCATAGGCGTAGTGTTATTCCAAAAGGGGGAAGAGGGTACTAACCATCCCATAGTATTTATCAGTCGTAAATTACTTCCCTGAGAGCAAACCTATCCTATTATCGAAAGAGAATGCCTGGCCATCAAGTGGGCTACTGAACGCTTACAGTACTATCTTCTGGGACGCCCCTTTCTTCTGTACACCGATCACGCTCCCCTCATCTGGTTATCTCATCATAAAAACACCAACGCCTGTATACTACAGTGGTTCATGGAACTACAACCTTTTACATATCAGGTGTGCCAACTTCCGGGAGAACTGATGTGTCATGCCGATTATTTATCCCGCTATCCTGCGGAACAGGGTCTGGAACAGCCCCAGTCGAGGGAGGGACATGTAACCAGGTCGTCACGTCTCCGGCTACAAAACAAGCCCCTAGATCGCATCAGCAGTGCCCCGGGGGAACACACCAAAGCGACGACCACCTGGAAGAGAATCCAAACCCGGATATCTGGGTTGGATCGGCGTCTCCGGGAGCAGAAAAAGAAAAGACGGAGGCAGAAGAGGCGCGCGATTTGAGGGAGTAGGACGAGGAGAGGAGCGTGAACCGGAACGAGTGGAGCCAGAAAGAAGACAATCGAGGAGCGGAGCAAAGACTTTGGAGGAGAGACACGGATCTGGCCGAGACCGCTGGACGAATGGACCCGCCACGTCCCTGGAGGGGCGTGGCTCTTTCAGGTACAATTGTATCTTCGATTAAGTTATTTCCCGTTGTGGAGTAGGAATGGGAGTGAGAGGGGCATAGCAGGGGAGGGACCAGAAGAAAGGACCCAGGAAAACAAGTAGTAAGGACTAGGGTGCATGTAACACTAATAGCATACCCGGATAGGGACTGTGCTATAAAACAGCCCTATAAAAGAGTCATAGGACGGTCACTTAATCTTTGTTGCACCTAGAGCACTTGTGTTTTTTTTTCTTCAGTTTTCCAGCCTTAACCCAGTCACCTCCCACCACCTGCACTGCAACCCCCCCCCACTTTGTCACACTCCCTAATACTAACCCAAACCTAGAAGGAATCTCAGAACCACACACTTACCTCTTTCTCTATTTCTCCTGGATCAACCACTAACATCTGGATCGGAGCCATCCCTGGTTATCCCGGCCGAAACACACCCACAGCTCAGACGTCCTGGGAAGAGAAACCTATAAGAGAAAAGAAGAACCCGGTACATCAAGGAAAACAACCAAGGAAAATACCCTGAGGACTAAAACGAAGGAACTAGAGGGAAAGAAAGAGTGATTAAACATCCAGAAGGATAAATAAAGAGCACTTGAGCAGTATACCGTGTCTAGTGGATCCTTAATTCACCAACCCTATCAGGGTTCTAAGCCGAACGCACCACAGGAAGGTTAGAACTTTTCTAAATTCAATTGAAGCCACACATCACCCATACTATATTCTGTTTGATGCACCTTCACTGCTCCCACAAATCAATCTAACAATACTAATTTCATTTTTAGCCTCCAATTTCAAATTCCTTGATATTTACAGTACATTTTAAAGTTTTCAATTGTACATTTAGCCACTTTATTTCCATACTTTTTAAAAATCTGTTAAGATTAGCTAAGCAGTCTCTCGGACCCCCATGTTGGGAACCACTGCTGTAGTATTCATAAATTTCTTCTGAGCTTGATCAATCCACCTTTTCTCTTTGACCATTTGATGATAATGTCTCATCTTCCATATGCGTTATATCTTGAAGAACATTAGCATTTTTGTAATAAATGTTGTTTTGTACCAGGTATAACTTTTCTTTTTTTACCTTATTAACATTTACTAATTCTTGCCACATCTTTTTGCTCTTTTTTGGTACACCATTTATTAACACTATGTGCATCTTCAAAATATCTCTGAACCCCTACTGTTTCAATATTCTTTTTGAAATCTAATGGCAAATACACAACTCTACCCTGAAGACTTTTCTGTAGTTCTGTTGAAGGTAATTTACCCATTTTCTGCTTCATGCGAACTACTGTATAGCTTGGAAAGGATATACACATTGTATTAAGATTGATTAATAAACATTTACGGTCCTGCTTTAGATGTTGGCGGTAATGGTCTGCCGTTGACGTTTTGACTGAAAACCTGTCCGCCGCCGTGATGGTCTGCATGTGTTTTTAAATGTTCATGGTCCCATAGATGACAGCCCGCCGACTCTGCCAAGGATCTCCACCTGTGTCGACAGAGCCATCGGATATACTGGCTGATGGCGGGACCCCAGATACACTTACTGCTGGGCAGATTGGGATCTGCCTTATGGCAAAGGAAAAAATGTCTGTCCATCCTCCACTTTTGAGGTGGCGGATTGTGGGGCAAATGGGGGAAAACTCACCTTTATCCACTTCCCCATCTTAGATTGGAAATGATTGGACAAGACCTGCCATCACTGCTGTTACTGACCCACAGAGAAAACAAGACCCCTCCATCGACTAACTCATAGGAAGGTATGCTGCATTGCCATGGTACGTTGGGTGGGCACTACACTAGAGGTGAAGACGACTGGAGACATATACGTGTCCCAGTAATTCTTTAGTCACTGTGACATGCATATATCAGGGACACAAGTGGATCAGATGCAGGTGGGGACACACTGGGACACAACACATATTGCATATATATGTCATTATGGTGCCAGTATTCAGTGGCAAATGAATGCTGGCACCACAATGGTCATACATTCACATCAGTGTCCATGTGTGCACATTGTCAGGGGACCTGTACCTGTCATGTTGTGCTGCGAGTTATGTGTGCAAGTCAGTATGGATATGTGTGCATGTCATGCGATTGTCTGGGTGAGGTGCGAGATTGTGTATGAGTGTGCCTGTGTAGCTGAGTGTGTAGTTTGGTCTGTTTCTTGTGATTGTGTGGGTGCAGTGTCAATGGTGTGTGTATTGTGTGTCATGGATGTATGTCAATGTGTGTTTCCGGCATGTACGAGTAGTGTTGGGTCGAATGGCAATGTGTTATTGTGTGAGTGAGTTGTGTAGTGTGTTGTGCGGGGTTACACATATGGCTATGTTATCGTGAGTGTGTGTGTTATTTACCTCAGTTCCATAGAAACTGTGTTAAACTTCATAATTTCTTCTGTAAAATTATCAACACTTATACCTGTGTCCTGTTCTTCTATACCTGCATTTACCATCCCTTCATTTTCCCTACACTCTTGTTCTGTACCAAAGAAACTAAACTGAACATCCTCACAAATGTTTTCTACCTCTGCTACTGTACCGTCCAAAAGAACTCTATTCATTTCTACTGAAGATAGGGCAGGAGGTTTGACATAGTAAAGCTTCCTATCAAATGTTCTCACCCTTGAGTGATACACAGCTAAGATTGTGAAATGGTGAAAGGTGCTTTGGCACACTTTCTTTGATAGGCATGCTAGTGAATGCCCTTGATAATTTGCCTGATAAGTGGGGCTGGAGTGAATCATGCCATGCTCACCATGCTTACTACATGAGCATCATGCCAAACTCTTCTCAAACAATGTTAATAAAATGTATTGGTCTACACAGTAATAAAAACCACGTAATACATTGCTCACTATTTGAATTAACAATGCCTCAAACCAAACACAAACATAAACATGTACCCTTTCACTGAAAAAATAATGCAACAGGGAAAACAATACTAACTCCAAAGGTAAATTATTCATTATTTGCTATTGAGTGTGGATGACTTCTGCTGATACACATAAACCATTTAGATTTTTCCACTACGACTCTTATGTGATGTACTATATCACCATTATTTTTAACTTAGCAACATAACTAGGCAGAACAGAAACAGACATGTCTGAAAAGATAATGATCAAATGTGCACCACGTTCCTCAAAAAAGTTTTTGGGAACGCTCAAAGGGAAACATTTGCTGTGCAGAATTTGGTTAATGCTCTGCCTCACAGCACAGTTAGTATTCCATAAACTGGATGTAGCACATTGAGCGCGCAAGTTGCAAAACGCACAGCCTAGCAACATGAGTTCAATTTGCACCAAGTAATCCATAGTGATCCAAGTTTTATTCTAATTTCTTCAATAGTTTCAAAGTTCGTGCAGAGGCAACATGATTCCAATTTTCAAAAGCATGGGAATGCCTGTCCAGGCTTTATTTCATAGCATGTCGAAATTCTCATTTCATCCTGGGTAACCATGATAAAACACAACCAATGCATTTCATGCAACAAGTCCTTCCTTGGGGTAACTTTAATGTAGGAAATGAGATGTGGTATCTGGAAATCACGTTTGGACTGCACATCCCAAAGATTTTAATTCTTTCCCTACAAATCCACTCTGCTTCCCTCCTCCTCCTCCTCCTTGGGACATTCATTCACAAAATAATGGGCAAACCCACAAACACATTCAGTGCACATGCAGAAAGCTCTGAAAGAGTTTGTTTCTCTGCTATAATTCAAAATTATGACTCAAAGTACATCTGAGATGAGTATTTATTGGTAAAACGTAAGACAGCCTCACAGCCACTTCAGATACTAAACACTTCGCCTCAGAACCTTCCGACTGTTCAACAATGGTCCATACAATGCTAGTAAGTACCACTAGGAAACAAGGGAAAACGGGGGAGGAAAGGAAGGGTACATTTGAATATATATTGCAGGCAGATAAATAAATATAAAACAAAGCATTAAGAAAAGCTTACGTATCTTAATATATCCTATATTATTTATTGATATATTACAACACTTCTCCTTCCCATAAAATGAAGATTATTCTGTAGAATAATTCAAGACAATTCTTCATTCATGAATTAAGTTAATATATAATCCTTATGCCAGGCAAGAACTGTGTGAGTTTTGGCATTGTGTCCATGCCCACTGCAGTTTAACTCACTTTTAAGTTTTGCATCTATAAATGCATTGTTCTGAACTTGATGATGAGGTATTAATCTGTCCATGCGCCATGTTCTACTACCCTCAAGTGTTACTACGTTTTTACTCACATCTGCTATTTTCACAAGTTCAGAAAACTTACTACCACACCTTTGGTGGGAATCTGGGAGTTTAACCATTTCCCAATCACCAACCTTCCACTTGTCTAACTTGGACCCATGCTTTTGATCATACCTTTTCCTGTGCACTTCCTGATATCTTTTGACTTGATTGCTCATTTTGTCTCCATGCACCCATCTTGACTCTCCCCACTAAGCCAGTTCGGGGTCAGTTTAATGCATGATATTCTCCCTTTGAGTGCAAAAAATGGTGACACATTAGTGATGGAATTCGGAGTTGTATGATAGGACAACATCATTTTTAAAGTGTCTTGGCTGCAGTACTTCCTGATATGTGTGCAAATTGAATGCAAGCTTTGATCATATGGTTGACACATGCCAACAACCTGTTTGCTCTTGAACAATATAATGCTGTTTTATGATGTTCTGCAGAACATTTTTCGAAGAATTCTCGCATCTCTGCCATCATGAATTGAACACAATTGTCTGTTGCAATGGTGCTAAACAAACCTTCAGCCATGAATGAATCAGTTTAAAAATTCACAAGAGATTGGGGGCAAGATGTATCAAAGTGTTTTGCGATCGCAAAAACTGCATTTTGGTATGTAACAAAACCAATCTGCGATTCGGTAACTTGTTGCCGAGTCGCAAATTGGATTTGCGACTACATACCGATTCGGTATTAGGAAGGGGCGTGTCAAGGGAGTCCCTTCCTAATACCGAATCGCAGAGGTATGTATGATTGTTTTGTGACTGTGAATGCATGAAAAAACATTTTTTAAGAGCAGGCAGTGGTCCCACGGACCACTGCCTACTCTTAAAAAATGAAAAGAACGTTATTCAGTTTTCTTTTATAAACGCATCACGCTTTCCTTTAAGGAAAATGGGCTGCAATTAAAAAAAAAAAAAAATTGCTTTATTGAAAAGCAATCACAGACATGATGGTCTGCTGAACCCAGCAAGCCACCATCCCTTTGATTGTAGCCATTTGCAATGGCTCGCAAATTGCAACCTATCTCATGAATATTAATGAGGTAGGTCCATTTGCGAGCCCTTGCGAATCGCAGTGTGAAACTCCTGCAGTTTCATACATTCCAATAGCAAGTACTTAATTGCGGTTCGCAAAAAATCGCAATTAGGTAACCGCTATTGGAAATAATTATACATCTGGCCCTGAATCATGATGCTACTGACCACTTTGGTGGTAATCCAATGAGAGAGGCAGTCTACTAGTACTAGCATAATCTTCCCAGCCCACATGGAAATTTTTAATGGACCAATGATATCTAGACAAAGTTTGTCCCAAAGCTTGAACGGCACAGTCACAGGAGATTGTGGTGCAGACCCAGTATTCTTGCTTTGATCACTTTCCTGAGCTAATTCTGTTATCCAATCCAACAAACCCTTGGGTGGTGTTATCCTTTCCCCTCTTGTGACTTTGTTATCTATAATGCTCAATTCTTGCCTCACAGCCAAAAGGTTTTTGAGGTCTTGGTCTAAATATTTTGGCTTAGAGAGCCATCCCGAACAATCTTTTCCTTCACACGTGATACGGTTGAGTCATTTTCCATGCAAGTATCCCACTCCTCTTTTGTAATACTAGGAATAATAATCAACAGTAAAGACTCTTCAGTCTAATTTACATCTGCCTTTTTCCCTATGCACGGTAGCCTAGATAAGCAATCAAACACTGCGTGTTTATACCTGGAACATACTCAACTTTGAAATTGTATCCTTCCATACCTATGATCCATTTAGCTATACGAGGAGGCGTGGTCTCACTCCCCTTCATGGAAAACATGTAAATCAGGAGCTTATGGTCCATGCTCATGGCAAAAGGTAATCCCCATAGAAAATATGTAAATACATGCAAGTGCCTCAGGCTCCACCGTGGAATAGTTGCATTCCGCATCTTTTAATGCTATGGATGCAAACTCCATAATTTCTTCTTCACCTTCCATAGTTTGTGTTAAAGATGCTCCAATTCCCTTCTGGCATCAGTAGTTAGGACAGTTTTACACCTGGTGTAAAAGTTTACCAAGGATGGGGCATTAATAATGGCTTTTTTGACTAATTCAAAAGCTTCCTGGTATTTCACATCCCATTTGAAAATAGTACCTTTTTTAAAAAAGATTTTACTGCCTTTACCAAATCAATTTTAGGTTTAGTATCATGTCTGGAAATAGTATGCCAAAAGTAATCTACTGATTGCACTCCTATACAGCGGTTCTCTTTTTTATGGTTAGCCATGCCTAGTTGAGTGCTGTCAGAACTTCCCCTAAAAATGTATCATGATTGTTTACTGAATCACCATAAATGAGTATGTAATCTTGGAAATATAATACATTTTGTATTCCCTGCAAAGCTCGTTATATAACTCTCTGTAACACTGCAGCCGCTGACACAAGACCAACTGGCATCCTGCAGCACATGAAAGCTCCGAATGGGGTCATAAATGAGGATAAGGATTTGGAATCTCGATGTAACTCTATTTGGTCGTACGCCGAGGAGAGATCAATGAAACTAAAATGATTGGCCTTTCCAATGACACTGTCATTTCATTTATTCTGTATGGAGGAAATCTATCCACCCAAATATTTGTGTTGAGGTCTCTCAAATCACAAAGGCGAGGACCCCTCCCTCCAGACGTTTGGTGATCACAATTGGAGCTAGACATAAGGAGCTTTCAATAGGTTCTGTGATTCCATGTTTAACTAATTTATTCAACTCCTTCTGTAGAGAATCACGAGTCAAATGTGGAGTTCGTCTTACTTTGTGTTTTACTGGTACAGTGTTGTTTTTTAATTAAATTTTGTGTTGAAAATTTATAAGACGGTCTAATTCATTGGCAAACACTTTGGGGAACTCCACACACAGTTTTTCATACATGCACCTTCCCTTCATCAATCAATAATACAGTTCATTGACTATCAGGATCAAACTTGATATCTGAGTCTTTCTGATGAGCCTATCCTACTAAATTAGACCCTTTCTTTGTTAGATCAATTTTTCCCACCATAGAGCGGTCTTTAAAGGTTATATTCATATTCACCATTCCTACTAATGGTATTGGGTCCTTGTTGTATCCCCCAGGTTCAAAATCTGCTTGAAGAATGACATACTTCTTTCCTTTGAATTTCTCTTTGAAATTATCATAACCAATCAATGTGTAAGGAGAGCATGATTCAGCATACACTCTGAATTTCTCCATCTAGTACTATATCACATGTGGGGTAATTATCCCCATTAGTAGTTACTTTACTTACTACTTTAAATACATATTTATTTTCACTTTGCCCCAATTCTTCCCCTACATGCACACTATTCTTTTCATCCTTTAAATTCTTTACATAGTCTAGCATTGTGCCCTTTCTTATTACATTTTCACACAAGAGAACAAGTGGGACAATAGGGATGATTTGCTAGACGGTTGTAATTTCCACAACACTAACACTTAAATTTTTCCTCCTTCTCACCTTCCATTTGTTTTTTATTTGAGAGTCTGCATTTTTTCTCCTCTCTCCAACTTCATCTACTTTCTCTTTTTTTTATTTGTGCGATCCTTTTACTACATGGAAATTATCTGAATTGTTGCTTTGCTTCATTTCTCTAATGCACTCTGCAGTATGTTCTATACATTTGACTATTTCCACTGCCTCCTCTAAGTCCAGATTCCCTGCCAATAGCTTTTCCTGTATTTTAGGATTGTTTGTGCAGCAAACCAATTGGTCTCTATTCAGGGAATCATACAATGGCCACAAATCACACATACCAACCAATCCTCTCAAAATTGCACTATAGCTTGATACTTTTTCACTCTTTCCTTGCACTCTACAGAAACACTTGTGTCTTTCTAACACAATATTTACTGTTTTACTGCCATTTTGACCTGGCAAAATATACTTTTAGCCAGACACAAACCTTCCTTCCTAATATGTATAAGTCACCCCTAGTGTAGGTCCTGGACAGCCCAGATGATAGGATGCAATGTATCCAAAGTAGGACATGTATTTTTTTAGTTTTGCATGACCTGGTTGTGAAAAACTCTTACATTCGTTTTTCACTACTGCAAGGCCCATCTTTCCTAGAGGTTAACAGTGTAACAGGCAAGAGATGATCCCTTTATGTTTGGTGTTGCTGGAATCACAATTTAAAATCCTAACTTATGGTGAAGTTGGATTTTAAATTGCAATTCTGAAAATGCTATTTTTAAAAAGTTGGCATTTTTTTGCCTTAGCCATTTGGGGTCTGTAGCTTGTCTCTGGTCACATGACTGGGAGTAGTTTGGTGTTAGGCTTTGTGTATTCCCCCTAGACAGTCACACAATAGTGGGATTAGGTGTGCCTCAAGGCTTGATGGGAGAGCAGAGCTGAGCACAGGCTCACTTGCACCTGGATAGGCTGTGTCCTGTCCACACACAAACGGCTTAACAACCCTATATTTTCACTCCAGCCAGCTTGGAGCCAAGGCAGAGAAGGAAGGGGATTCCTTTCACTTCAAAGCCATCGTCTGTAAGTTTCTCCCACCTTCCAGAAGAGGGACACCAAAGTATACATACTAGACCCCAGACACCACCACTTCAGGACATCTGGACCTGTATATACCCTGCCAGGAAAAAAGACTGCTGTAAAGGACTGCCACTCTGCTGGACTGCTGCTCTCAAAAGACTGCTGCCTGGCTGTGCTGACCGGCTTCCTACAGCCCTACTTACGTGAGTGGGAAGGAATGGACCTTCATCTCTGTAAGCTAGAATGACTCGAAGACGGCTGGTCTCCTTATCTGAAGTCTCAGGGACATAAAAGGCTTCTAACCAACCCAACTTTGCTGTGGAGCTGCCCAGCCAAGTAGTGCCACCCGAGTCCTAGGGCCCTGAAGGTTGATCTTTAGGTGCTGCTCCATCAGAACCGCTGTATCTCTGCCTTTGCACAGACAGAACTGGCGCAACTCTGCCCTTTCTGTGTGATAAAACTGTGGCATCGCTTTTGGAAGCAGCACTGTGTCTTTTCCTTTGATGCAAGGCTCCTGCTTCTCCGTCGATAACAGCCTCAATGACAACTACGAAATCAGCATTGTAGCCGAAATGCTCATCAGACGCAGTGCATCGCCTCAATTCCATGCGACTGACATTTGCACCCAAATTCCATCACACCTCGGCTCCAACGCATAGGCGCGCTCTGAGGGTAACTATGATGCATCTCTCCGACTGCATGGAGAAAATCAACACATCTCTGCAACGGAATGGTTCAGAACCAGCGCAACACTCCTGCAATAGGATTTGAGATTGTTTGGTTCAGCTGGCCCAAATGGGTCACTGTATCCGGCTTGCGCTCCATCGTGGTCAGCCTGAACTTTTGACTTTGTCCTGGTTTGGTGCAACCAGATAACGCCGGTTGGGCTTTTTTCTTCTAAGCACTTAAGTTCTACTTATTTGGATTTTTTTTGTTTTGGTCTTGTTTTATTTATTAAATTATTTTCCTACGCAGGTGCCATATCTTTTTGTGTTGTGTTTTCACTGTTTTACTGCTTGAAGTGTTGTACAAATACTTTAAACACTGCCCCTTAAGTTATGCCTGCCTACTCAGTGTCAAGCTACCAGAGGGTGAGCACAGGTTAATTTAGGGTGTGTTTGTGACTTACCCTGAGTAGGATTGGGGTTCCTGCTTGGTCAGGGTGCATACCTCTGGCAATCAGAAACCCAGTACAATAATCTCTTTGTATTTTCCTTGCTATATATGGTGTATGTTTGTACTACAGGTTTTTCTTTTTTCCTTATTAGGGTTACCTTGCATGACATTTTAAGTACCCATACATCAAAAGCTTCTACTTTTCATTACATTTCATTCTGTTCTATGCACAAGTGATGATGCTATTTTATTAATATGCTTTTTCTATGTACCTGTACAAATGTAAATGTAGATCTTTGAATAGCCATCGGAACACAATGTGCATCATCTGTTTTTTTTTAAGCTGCTCCAAGTCTCTGGGCCTTAAGGAGCATCCATAGATCAACCTTCTAACAAGCCTGTGCCATAAGGAGTATATTTGAAGCACTTACCCTTTATATATTTATATATGTATATATTGTGGAACTGTATTCAAGCAACCCTCTCAAATCCTTTGCAAACGTTCTGAGCAGAGCAAGTGCACTTTGTGATTGGAGAAAAACTGAACATTTCCACATTGGTCTGCTGACAATTTGTGAGCTTCATGAAACCCCTGTGCCTTCTCCTCTTCGCTGGGATCCTCCTTATTGCAGCCACTGGTAATATCTGCAACATTAGAAGAATGGATTATTAATTGTAGTGAAGATGTAAGATTTTGCATAGTGAATTGTTTGATTGTATTCTTTCAGTCACCAAAAGATGACAGCAGGAATTCTTGCAAACAGTCTAACCACTGCCAATCACTCGGGGTAACATTCCAACCTATTGCTTTTCACTCACTGTGCCAATCTAGACAAACACCTCTCTTATTTAAATCAGTATTGGCCCTCCTGTTCATTAGAGCAATCTATCCCATACTGTTAGGTGAGGACCCCACCAGCAGGCTACACAAGCAACTCCAGACTGGTTTTGACCTTGTTAGCTCTCGTCAATAATGTATAGCTTTGGTCATATGGCATTAGGAGCAAGGAACCCAGTTCTGGACATAAATGAATAAGCTATGAGCTTATCTTCATTTATAGTTAAACATTTTGCTAGATATTAAATTTTGGTAACAACATGTTTATTTTGTGATGGGAGCAGGCAAAGAAGAAGAATCTGAGTTCTACCATTATATTTGTAGCCAGAAACCTCAACAAAGAGAAGGCATTAGCCTTGACCACTAAAACTGCTATATTTGATTTCATTGGTAAAACAAGGTATAAGGGGGATTGTCAATACAACCCATCAGTGATCATCAAAATGGTTCCATGTAGAGTCCGTAAAGGACAGGAGACAGGGGGCATCTTTGTCGGGTTTATGAGGATATTAGAAATACAACTGAGTGGTGTTTGTTAATGGCTGCTCCTGCTGGAGGGGCAGAGCATGTAGCCTGTATCCATTTGATAGAAAAGCAGTGGCAGCTTATATTGTCACAAGGCTACCAATAAAAATGGTAATTTCACTCTATCAAATGTCTTCTTTCATCAAGATATAAAATACATAGGATGTTGTATGAGCATTTGCCTAGTCGATCATAGCAACAGCTAGACTGGTATTTCCCACTGTATCTTGACCAGGCATAAACTCATGTTGCTGAAGAATCTCTAACTGGGTAATAAATGTATTGATTCTCAACAACAGAAGGTGTGCATAGGTTTTATGGTACAATATGTAGTGCTATAAGCTGTTATGAATTTAGTTCTAAGGGAGATTTGACTTTCTTAAGGAAAACCCTAATTTGGGTGAGATTCCAGGAGTTGGGAGCTGTTGCTTTCTTAAACATTGCCTTGCGTAAAAAATTGTCCTTTTCATTAATCAGCACTTTGCATAACTCACTAGGCAGTGTGCCCATCCAAACCACTTTACTTAGCAGAATTGATTTACTATAATCCTGGAGCTCATCTAGAGTTACAGGAGTTTTCATGAGGTCAGGCAGAGCTATTTAGTCTTGTAATTATTTTAACATCTCCTAGTCAGGATGGTTATCTATTGAGGTACTGTAAAAATCTGTTCAGTATTTTGACAAGGCAGTAATATTGGCAGATGTTGTTAGACAAAGTTCCCCTTCCTGAACCATAATCTCTAAAATAACCTGGTGGGAGAGGCCTTGATAGCTGGAAGCTCATAGTGATAATGTCTACAGGTTTGGAGTTGTTGATTACCTTTGAGGGTTAATTCACCCCATATCGTATGGTACTGTGGATTCAGAGTTTGAATAAATAAAGCATGTTTTTTCAAAATCACTAATGTAGGTTCTACCAGTGTTTTTATAGCATATTTTTGCTGTTGGGCTGTGTATTGTATAGGAACACCTTGGATAACTATCATCATCACATTCCCAGCTATACTGCCTGAGGCTGGCTGGATGTTACACTTCAGATACTCTTTTATGAAACCCTTGATCTGGTTAACATATGCATCCTCCTCTGAAGAACAGTACAAAATGTCCATTGTGGCCTATCTTGTGAATCACCTGCCAACCTCAATTTTAAAGTAACAGGTCCATGATCAGAAACTCAAATCAGCCCATACATGACCTGTGAGTACTCTAGTAAGGCAGGACTGACTAAAAAGCAATCAACTTTTGATGATGGACCGGAGATTACAAGGAATACACAATCTCCTGAAAGTGTCTTCTCATCTAGGGGTCAGAAATATCTAGTAATGTGGAAAGTGTTGCAAAGCCATTTCAAACTCATGACAAGCACATGCCATCCAGTATTGGTGATATCTAACTACAGACAAGGGATACAATTGAAATCTTGGCTATTATGATATTTCTTGAAGTTGTTAGTGTTTCTGTTAGATCTGAATAAAAGGCACAGAAAACTCTTTGTTGGGGCCGTATACTGAACAGATATGCAATTCCAGTGTACCAATCATACTCCAAAAACAATCTAGTAGACATTGATACGTATAGTAAAGTAGATAACTTTGAGAAACGGTTCAAACAAAATATTTTGGTTGCCTTCATTAAAGCCATTTTTTGCGAAGTAGCATCTGATGATTTAGCCCCCAAGTGTGAAAAAATGCCACGATTTCTATAAGCGACCTTGGTTTTCAATAATCGAGCTCATCTTTAATTTTAAATTGCATAGCATACACATCTAGCCCTTTAACATCAAGCGTAGCAATTCTCAAATGCTTATACATGACTATGAGGGTCATTACAACATTGGCAGTAAAAGCCGCTTACCGCCGTGCAGAAGAACGCCAACACACCGCAGCGGCCGCGGAATTCCGCCACAGCTATTATGACCCACATCTCGGAATCCGACAAAATGCAGACACCCACACAAGTCCGCTACACCAAAGGTCAGTGATAAACTGGTGAAAACAAAACCTCCACCGTCACGCCAACAGAAATACGCCCACACTATCACGACACACGAATCCACACGGCGGTCTTTCAAGCGCGGTATTCCATTGGCGGTACACACCGCCGCGCTCAAAATACACACACATCTCCAAAACACCACCACATTGGACAATTCGAAATACACACACCTGATACACATACACACACCACTCCCACACACCCATTACAATATAAAACACACACCCACATCACCCACAACCCCCTACGACCACAATTACAGAGAGAAGGCCAGAGAGAGACACCACCATCAACAAACTAGCATCCACAGGCACACAACACCATCACCCACACAACTTCCACGCACAAAACGCCACACACCACTACATATCACCACACTTATCACCATACACACCACCCCACACATCACCTACACCACCCCATGGCACGGCAAAGACACCCCAGGTTCTCGGAGGGGGAGCTCAGGGCCATGGTGGAGGAAATCGTCCGGGTAGAGCCAGAGCTATTTGGATCACAGGTGCAGCACACCTCAATTGCAAGGAAGATGGAGCTATGGCGAAGAATAGTCGACAGGGTCAACACAGTGGGACAACACCCAAGAAATAGGGTGGACATCAGGAAGAGGTGGAACGACCTACGGGTGAAGGTGAGTTCCGTGGTCTCAAGACACCACCTGGCGGTTCAGCGGACTGGCGGAGGACCCCCACCTCCTCCCCCACAACTAACAACATGGGAGGAGCAGGTCTTGGTGATTCTGCATCCTGAGGGCCTCGCAGGAGTCGGTGGAAGAATGGACTCTGGTAAGTCAAATCTTAACTATTACATACCCTACCTGCATGCTATCACATACCCCCACCCTCGCCCCCACCCCTATCACTCCAACTCCTCACAAATGTACCAAGATCACAAACCACACATCCCAACACCAAGCCCTGCATGCAACAACAACGCATGGGCACCCATCACTAAAGCATGCCCACTGCACATACCCATACACCCCCCTAAACCATCATCACACAAGCTCCCACACAGGAATGCCAGCACTGGGGTAGACGGTCACCCACCCATTGCACACCATGACACACACAGATGCAATAGTCATGCCTTTACACCCCTGCAGGACCACTACCCAACGTCACCAGATAGGAGGGTCCAGACATGTCCACTCCACCCACAGAAGAGGCCCACAGTGATGACAGCACCTCTGTCCAACTGGATCTAGATGACCAGCCTGGACCATTGTGGGCCTCGGGACAGTTGGTTCCCCTCACACAGGCCACCACAGACCTTCCCCCCTCTGGAAACACCAGCACAGCACCCACCCAGCGGGTCCATACCTCCATCCCCAGGACACGTCAATCAGCTGTGTGTCCACCACTACAGTGAACCCAGGATAACCCACCACCCCAACAACAACAGGGACCTGGGGGCAGTGGCAGTGGGCACACGGTCCAGAGGACGGAGGCCCAGGAACACAGGGGAACTGGGAGGGCTGCTGTGCGACAGGGGGCGGACAGGCCAAGGGAACCCACTGTCCACAAGGCCCTTTCCTCCATCATGGGAGCCTACCACCACTCCCAGGAGACGATGGCAACGGTACTGGCCAAGTTTCAGGAGACCCAGCGCATGCAGGAGGAACAGTATTTGGGGTTCAGGGAGGAACTCAGAACCATCAGCTCCGCCCTGGGCACCATCGTAGGGGTGCTGAAGGAAGTACTCAACACCAGGAGGGACACTGTGGCATTCCAAGGGTCCCCTGTCACTAGCATGGACGATGAACTGCCCACCACCTCCGTCGCCGCTAGTGGACAGGAGGCACCGCCACAGGACCACCACACCAGCACCCCACCCCCTGCAGGCGGAGAACCACCTCGCAAATGGTCCCTGAGATCCAGGAAAAAACAGAGCACGATGCCAAGACCCCCGCCAAGAAATGAGACCACCCTGATTGTCATCCCACTGTCCCACTTTGTCACCCTGTCCATATTGAAACTGCCCCAGCTCCACTTCCTATGCCCATATGGGCAATGCACCTGTGAGACTAATAGACTGGACTCTGCCACGGACACTCCTCCACCATCACCCTTCACCATTTAACTTCCCCGTCCAATAATTTGTATTTAAATAAACACACCTAAAGCACCAAAAGATCTGGAGTCTGTCTGTGATTTCGAAATAGTGTATTTGCAATTACAGTGACAAAATGTTCATGAAATAGTAATGTCAACATACCCATGTCACACAGCTCTAGTCCATGAGGAATCTAAGCAGATGACATACATTGGGACCCACACCTGTGAAACCGTAAGGGAAAGTGACAACTCAGTGACCATACACTGGGTGAAATCTACAGACAGGATAGAGGTAGAAGTGTAAAAGTACATGTAGTAGGCAGGAATTTATTCTCACCTGTGTTTCACTAGAAATATTGCTGGATGACTGAGTCCCTGTTCTGCATGACTTCTTCCTCTGCTTCCTCCTCATCACTGTCCACAGGCTCCACAGCTGCCACAACACCACCATCTGGACCATCCTCCTGAAGAAAAGGCACCTGTCGTCACAAAGCCAAGTTGTTAAGCATCCAGCAGGCCACGATGATCTGACACACCTTCTTTGGTGAGTAGAATAGGGATCCACCTGTCATATGCAGACACCTGAACCTGGCCTTCAGGAGGCCGAAGGTCCGCTCGATCACCCTCCTAGTTCGCCCATGGGCCTCATTGTAGCGTTCCTCTGCCCTTGACCTGGTATTCCTCACTGGGGTCAGTAGCCATGACAGGTTGGGGTAACCAGAGTCACCTAATAGCCACACACTGTGCCTCTGGAGTTGACCCATCACATAAGGGATGCTGCTATTCCGCAGGATGTAGGAGTCATGCACTGAGCCAGGGAACATGGCATTCACATGGGAGATGTACTGGTCTGCCAAACATACCATCTGTACATTCATCGAATGATAACTCTTCCGGTTCTTGTACACCTGTTCACTCCTGTGGGGGTGGACCAAAGCCATATGCGTCCCATCAATGGCTCCTATGATGTTGGGGATATGTCCAAGGGCATAGAAGTCACCTTTCACTGTAGGCAAATCCTCCACCTGAGGGAAAACGATGTAGCTCTGCATGTGTTTCAGCAGGGCAGACAACACTCCGGACAATACGTTGGAAAACATAGGCTGGAACATCCCTGATGCCAAGGCCACAGTTGTTTGAAAAGACCCACTAGCAAGGAAATGGAGCACTGATAGCACCTGCACTTGAGGGGGGATTCCTGTGGGATGGCGGATTGCTGACATCAGGTCTGGGTACACAATTCCTGGATTGTGGCACGGTCAAACCTGTAGGTGATAATCAAATTTCTTTCCTCCATTGTCTTCAGGTCCACCAGCGGTCGGTACACCGGAGGATTCCACCATCTCCTCACATGTCCCAGCGGACGGTGCCTATGAAGGACAACAGCGAGCACAGAGTCAAACAACTTAGAGGTATGTACCCACAGTCTACACAGAACACCATTCATACACAAAATGTGGCCTGTATGTGTGTTGAGACTAGGCCTAGGTATGTGTGATGCAGTTGGTAATTAGGCCATGTGGGCCCCTGAAATGGCGGCTGCCTGACCTGTAAAGTGGGACAATGGGATGTGAGGTAACTGCGCTGGTGTTGTACACCGTCGCGGTAGGCGGTCGAAGACCGCGGCGCAATGCTGCATTGGTTAACATTTGATCCTATGGGTCCTAGGAGCCAATGACGATGTACGCTGGCGGTGATGGTACGCACCACCGCGGACGTGACTGCCGTGGACGTGACTGCCATTTTCTATCTTTTCAATCACTTGATACCTGATCTTCGACAGGAGAGGACCTACACTGCAAGTGCTGCTGTGACCTCGGTCTGGAAGAGACAATGGCTCGTGCGTCTGGGGAAAGGGCCCCTGCCTTCACATCGGAGGAGTTGGAGAAGCTCGTCGATGGGGTCCTCCCCCAGTACACGCTACTCTACGGTCCTCCAGACCAACAGGTAAGTACACAGGGAGCATGTTGTATGGGCTATGCCTGTGTGGAGAGGGCTGGTTGTAAGAAGGAAGGGGGCAGAGTCATGCATGCATGAAAGACGGTAGGTGCATGTGCCACATGGCAAGGGTAGGGATGGGGGCCACTCACTTTGACGGCGCTGTTGGTAATGACTTCTCTTCGTACCCTGTACATTTCATGTAGGTCAGCGCCCACCAGAAGAAGGATATTTGGCGTGCCCTGGGGGTCCACCACAGACGGAGCACCCACTGTCGGAAGAGATGGGAGGACATTCGCCGCTGAAGCAAGAAGACGGCGGAGGCTCAGCTGGGGATGGACTCCCAACGTGGGAGGGGTGCCTGTCGAACCATGACCCCCCTGATGTTCAGGATTCTGGCGGTGGCCTACCCGGGGTTGGATGGGTGCTTGAGGGCATCACAGCAGACACAAGGGGGTGAGTACACTCTCATTCAGCTGACTTTGCGCGCAGTGGAGGTGTCTGGGTGGAGGAGGAGGGCTGTGGGTTTCCCTAGGCCAGGGCGAGTTCCGTAGGCTAGGCCCCTCCGTAAGGCATGGCCCTGTGGCCCCCCACCCCACCTCTGTAGAGTGCCAAGTACAGCTATTCATGCACCTGTGTCATCTATGAGTGCAGATGTCGTCTACAGCCTTGTAGGCCATTTCCCAGGAATTGCACTGTAGAGCCCAACAGCGCGACGTAGTGCAGGGGGCTTCTGTGTCTGTCTTGTCCACCAACGGTAGCGGTAATCCATGCACTTAACATGTCTTTTTTCTGTTCCCCCCCCATTTTTTGTGGTCTCCCTGTTCTTGTGTGCATTAGCATCATCAGGCGGAGGAGCAGTGGCACCGAAGCACAAGGGAGCTGCATCCCACATGGCCATGGAGGGCCACACTATGGACTCAGAATACACCAGTGGGATGGAGGGCGAGGGGAGCACCACGGCGGGGACAGGAGGTGAAACCAGCGACACTGACTCGTCCTCCGATGGGAGCTCCCTTGTGGTGGTGGCAACATCTGTGCCCCCCACTTCTACAGGTACAGCCGCCACCCCCCTACCAGCACCGCCCTCCCAGCAGCCCCTCAGCCTTCACCCCGTGCCCCCTTACCCAGGATGGTGGGCATCACCTTCGCCCCAGGCACCTCAGGCCCTGCCCCAGTCACCCCTGCTGCCCTCAGTGAGGAGGCCATTGGCCTCCTCAGGTCACTCACTGTTGGGCAGTCTACCATTTTGAATGCCATCCAGGGTGTAGGAAGGCAGTTGCAACAAACCAATGCATTCCTGGAGGGCATTCATTCTGGTCAGGCGGCCCTTCACCAATCCTTTCAAACTGTGGCCTCAGCACTGATGGCAGCCATTGTCCCTGTGTCTAGCCTCCCCCCTCCAACTTCCTCCACCCAGACCCAATCCCCTGTACCTCTGCCTATCCCAAGCACACCATCAGACCAGCCTGCACACACCTCACCACACAAGGGAAGCTCAGGCAAACATAAGCACCACACATCCCACAGGCACTCACACAAGCATCAAACACATACAGACACACCAACATCCACTGCCTCCAATGTGTCCCCCTCCTCGTCGTCTCCCTCCTCCCTCCCAGTCTCGTCTACTCTCACACCTGCATGCACTACCTCTACAGCCACTACGGCCCTCACCAGCACACCCACAACCACACCTCGCTCACGTGCAGTCACCACCCCCACTACCATTCACACGTCCCCTGTGTCCTCTCCCAGTGTGTCTGTGACGCCCCTCCGAAGATACACAAACGCAGGCACACACCCACCCAACATACATCCACCTCACAACAGCCTCCAGCGCATGCACCTGCACCCAAAGCCACAAAACGTACACCTCCTACAACCACCACCTTTTCCTCCACTCCCAAACCCCCTCCAGCTACCCGTCCCAGTGTGTCCAAACAACTTTTCCTGTCCACCCTTAACCTATTTCCCACCACCCCCGTCCAACTCATAGGTCCCGAACTAACACCTCAGCCACAACATCTCCGGGACCAGTGGCGCCTGTTGTCACAGGTATGTGGAGTGCACCGGCCACCAGGACACCCAGTGTGGCACGGAGCCACAGCACAGCCAGTCCCCCCCCCTGTGAAGCACCAGAAGTTGGCCAGTGCCCGGCGGGAGAGGGGGAAGACTCCAGCGACCCAAGCCGCTTCCAGGGGTCCCGGTGGGAGTGTGGACTCAGCTGTGACTCCTCCGAAGGTGGGGAAGGGCCACAAGAAACCCGGCAAGTCTGGGAGGAGCAGCACAGCGGAGAAGACCGCCATCATCCTCGCCAGCCCCATCGTCGCTGCCCAGTAGGCCACAGCCAGCCCCATCGTCGCTGCCCAGGAGGCCACCACCAGCCCCATCATCGCTGCCCAGGAGGGCCCCGCCAGCCACAGCCCAGCTGCCCAGGAGGGCCCCGCCAGCCACAGCCCAGCTGCCCAGGAGGGCCCCGCCAGCCACAGCCTAGCTGACCAATGAAGGACCGCCAGCCCCAGCCCCGCCGCGCAATGAAGGACCGCCAACTCAAGCACCGCTGAACAGGGCAAGGACCGCCAACTCAAGCACCGCTGAACAGGGCAAGAACCGCCAACTCAAGCACCGCTGAACAGGGCAAGAACCGCCAACTCAAGCACCGCTGAACAGGGCAAGAACCGCCAACTCAAGCACCGCTGAACAGGGCAAGCAATGCTGAACAGGGCAAGGACCGCCAACTCAAGCACCGCTGAACCGGGCAAGCACCACTGAACAGGGCAAGAACTGCCAACTCAAGCACCGCTGAACAGGGCAAGAACCGCCAACTCAAGCACCGCTGAACAGGGCAAGGACCGCCAACTCATGCACCTCTGAACAGGGCAAGAACCGCTGAACAGGGCAAGAACCGCCAACTCAAGCACTGATGAACAGGGCAAGCACCACTGAACAGGGCAAGGACCGCCAACTCAAGCACCGCTGAACAGGGCAAAAACCGCCAACTCAAGCACCACTGAACAGGGCAAGAACCGCCAACTCAAGCACCGCTGAACAGGGCAAGCACCGCCAACTCAAGCACCACTGAACAGGGCAAGAACCGCCAACTCTAGCACCGCTGAACAGGGCAAGCACTGCCAACTCAAGCACCGCTAAACAGAGCAAGCACCGCTGAACAGGGCAAGGACCGCCAACTTAAGCCCCGCTAGCCCATGAGCGGCAGGGGCACTGACGCAACAGGGACCGTCACAGGGTGAGTGATGCACTCTGGGCACCAGTCCCCCTCCAGAACCAGTGGAGAAAGACATCCACTACCTCAGTCCTTGGCAGGATGAAGCACTCTGGGCACCAGTCCCCCTCCAGAGCCAGTGGAGACATGCATCCACTACCTCAGTCCTTCCAAGGATGAAGCACTCTGGGCACTAGTCCCCCTCCAGAACCAGTGGAGAAAGACATCCACTCCGTCTGTCCTTCCCAGGATGAAGCACTCTGGGCACCAGTCCCCCTCCATAACCAGTGGAGACATGCATCTACTCCGTCTGTCCTTCCCAGGATGAAGCACTATGGGCACCAGTCCCCCTCCAGAACCAGTGGAGACATGCATCCACTACCTCAGTCCTTCCCAGGATGAAGCACTCTGGGCACCAGTCCCCCTCCAGAACCAGTGGAGGAAGACATCCACTCCGTCTGTCCTTCCCAGGATGAAGCACTCTGGGCACCAGTCCCCCTCCAGAACCAGTGGAGACATGCATCCACTCCGTCTGTCCTTCCCAGGATGAAGCACTCTGGGCACCAGCCCCCCTGCAGAACCAGTGGAGACATGCATCCACTACCTCAGTCCTTCCCAGGATGAAGCACTCTGGGCACCAGTCCCCTTCCAGAACCAGTGGAGAAAGACATCCACTCCGTCTGTCCTTCCCAGGATGAAGCACTCTGGGCACCAGTCCCCCTCCAGAACCAGTGGAGACATGCATCCACTCCGTCTGTCCTTCCCAGGATGAAGCACTCTGGGCACCAGCCCCCCTCCAGAACCAGTGGAGACATGCATCCACTACCTCAGTCCTTGGCAGGATGAAGCACTCTGGGCACAAAGCCCCCTCCAGAAACCAGTGGAGAATGTTATCCACTTGAGAGACTGTGGCTTTGCACTCCCCAGGATGCAGCAGTGGGCAAACCACCCACTGGAGAGACTTGAGAGACTGTGGCTTTGCACTCCCCAGGATGCAGCAGTGGGCAAACCACCCACTGGAGAGACTTGAGAGACTGTGGCTTTGCACTCCCCAGGATGCAGCAGTGGGTAAACCACCCACTGGAGAGACTTGAGAGACTGTGGCTTTGCACTCCCCAGGATGCAGCAGTGGGCAAACCACCCACTGTAGAGACTTGAGAGACTGTGGCTTTGCACTCCCCAGGATCCAGCAGTGGGCAACCCACCCACTGTAGAGACTAGAGAGACTGTGGCTTTGCACTCCCCAGGATACATCAATGGTCATGGATGCCCCTCGTGGATTTTTGCGTTGTGCACTCATCCGGCTGAGGTGCCCCCCTTCCCTTTCCCCCTGAGGTGCCTGTTGTATTTCTATCTGATGCCCTTGCAGTGTTCTCTCTGTTTTGATCTGGTATCGTGTGTGGGCCTCGCCTATGCATTTTGGGCCCAGTGGTCCACGGACTATAAATGGTGCAATACCTGGACTACTAATCTTGGTGTATATTTTGTTAATAGTGTATATATGTATATTTTTGCTTACTGAATTTTGATATATAACAATGGTTACACTCATTTTCTATCGTCTTTGCATTCTTCCGGGGGTTTGGGAGGGTGCAACTATAATGTATAGATATGCATTAGTGTGTGTGTTGTAGTGGGTGAGGGTGGGGGTGTTGCGTGCTGCGTGTGTGTGTCCCTGTTTTTTGCCTCCCCCCTCCCCTGTGTCGTAGGTGCAGTACTCACCGTGGTCTTTGCCGCCGGCGTTGGTGCTCCTGGTACAGGAGCAGGAAGACTATCGCAGGGAGAATTTGGAGTTCCGGGTCCATGGTGTCCTCCTTCCTCGTGGAGTGTGTAGAGGTGAGCGTTTTCCCTTCAAAATTTCTGTTTCTGCCGTGTTTTTATCCACAGTGAATCCGCCCCGGAAAAGGTGGCGGATTGGCCTGTCATAATAGTGTGGGTGGTACATTGTCCTCCGCCTGTCTGTTGGCGGTGACCGCCAAGCTATTTGTTTGTACCCCCGTGGCGGTCGGAGTGTTAAAGTGGCTGTCTTTGTTGGCGGTTTCCGCCACGGTCGTAATTTCAAACTTTTTTCCTCCGGCCTGTTGGCGGTCTTACCGCCGCTTTAAAACTGTCCGCCAGGGTTGTAATGACCACCGATATGTTTTGTTCAGTTTAGCTGCCTATTGGCTTTGACATGGCATTAGACATTACATTCTGTATTCAGTTTAGCTGCCTATTGGCTTTGACATGGCATTAGCCATTACATTCTGTATTCAGTTTAGCTGCCTATTGGCTTTGACATGACATTAGACATTACATTTGATATTTAGGTTAGCTGCCTATTGGCTTTAATGTGGGGTTAGACATTGCAAATGAGACATTGCAGATGAGCTGTGTTTTTCCAAGCTGTGTTTTTCCACAAGATGGACCAAGCTGTTTTCTTCACACCAGACCTTAGCACGTGGATTTTGTGTTAACCTCGCAATCCAGTCTGAGAGCGAGTGAGCTCGGGAGAATTGGCCACTCTCCAAGGTTCTTCGGTTCTCACACTGAGTTTGCTTTTAAAGATGACTCTGGGCTACAGCAGTGGTAGACTGAATCTGCTTGACTTCAGACAGGAACGTAGACGTCAGTTGCCTGTCTCCCATTTGGGTAGAAACACTTTCTCGCAGTTGACCGGAGTCATCAACTTGCAGACCCCAGAAAGATGAAGCTGAGCTATAGGCCCTACGGTGATGAATTTTGACTTTTATGCTTTGCTTTGAAGTTATGCTATAATATAATCACATATATTTGTTGTGTACATTGCAACTGAAAAGTACTTTAATATATTTTTCTTTAATTGCTGTGAATACTTTTGAACATGTGCTTCCAATCTACTAATTTCATCTCTCAGGAACCTTGTGGTGAACAATAAATGTCTTCTTTAAACTCAGAAGTGCATTCCAGAGAGGTTCTGTAAGCTCGGTTATGAGATAAGAGCAGGAAAGCAGAACATTATGGCATAGTCAGCAGTTTTGGGAGTCAAATTGGAGATTTTGAAGTGCACGATTTAAAAGTGTAATTGTTTTTTGTTGTTTAGAGAATTAAAGAAGCACAGCAGACCATGTTTGAAAATGCATGTGAAGTTAAACTGCCTAATGGTGCTGTGAGAAACATGTTTTCTTGCTGTGATAAAGCATATTTAGAAAATGTGCTTTTTGAAGAAAATGATGTTCCTTTTGTTCTTGACAGAAGGGTTTGGATACTTTTATCTGCTTACAGAAAAATGCAGGAGAAATGTAGGCAGTTAGAACATGAAAATAAGAATTTACGTGAGCAAATTAGCCAGAACACATTAATGCAAGATAATGCTGAAATCTATAAAACTGCTGTTTTAGAAGAATCTGGCTTTTCCCATTCCAGTAATGAGGGGGTTAAGACAGCTGTGGGCCAGTCTGAGCCTCTGTGTGAGCAAAACACCCCTCAGTTTTTGGCAGTTGAAGAGCATTCCTTAACTGATAACACTGACAACAGAGCTCAGAATGTTATTTACAGACCGCTTCTGCAAAGAAAAATAAATTCGGACATGGCAGAAGTACCATCGCAAAATGTGCAGTTACTGGCACAAGTAAAACAAAAGATTTTAGAGTTTCTTACTGTTTGCACTAAGCAAAAGACACCGAGTTTCATGAGCTTGTTTGATTTTTGGAAACAGCATAGCCCTTATCTGAGTGAAATCTTAACACCTTGGTATAAAGTAACTAGGTATAAAAAACATGTGCAGCTGTGCGCTTGTGATTTGGCAAATGAAATAATTCAGACTTTAGGTTTCTGCGCAGTGCAAGATGGAAACACTGATTTACATGTAAATCAGGAGCAGGGGAGGACAAGAGTGCCCCTGGAACTTTGGAGTAAGCTTTTGACTTGCTATCAGTGGGTGATGAGTTCACCTAACTCTCACAGTTTAGGACAGGTACAGGAAGCTAGTATCATACACTGGATCTGGTACATGCAAGACAGGGCTAGAGTCACTGCAGCCCTACATGAACAGGTGTCACAAGCCCCTTTTCAAGATGTGGAGAGGGTGCAGGGAGTACCACAGGTAAAAGAGTCACCAGTGAAATTGAGTGCACCATTTGAATTTGTGTCCCCTGAGGATAAAAAGCGTGTGTGTTTGACTAATGATTACAATCCAGTTACTGAAGAGCTGTTGTCTAGCACAGGAGAAGGAACAGTGTTGTACAATGTGTGTCAGACTTTAAAGCCTTTAAAGCAAGAGCTGCTTGAGATGTGCCATTTCTTCACTGATTCTTGGTTCACTGCCAATGGTTTAGCTGTTTGGTTTTCCACATGGCTTGTACCTAACTGGTTCAATTGCCTTGCAGATGTTAAAGAGAAAAATTCAGAGAGAGAAGTGTCCACCCAGAATTCTGACTTAGTGGGGATGGCTAAGTGGATGCACCAGAAATGTGGACAGCTGGGAGAAAAAGCCACTTATAGGTGGGCAGAGATGAGAGAGATGCACATTCCCCTAGATTTGATCAAAACTGTGCAGCACGCACAACATCAATCTGTCCCACAAACAGTCAAAGATCAGTTGGAGAGAGGAAAGTTACCAGGACAGATATGGCTAATTGATCAGGTTTTAGGGGGAATGATTGCTGCAGATTACCAAGGAGAAATCAAAATTACGCTGATAACTAGAAAATAATCTGATTCATTCATACAAATTGGAGACAGAATGGCCCAACTTGTCAAAAGTGCAGTGAATGGAGGTTTGGTAAAGAAGGAGTCTGCCCTAGCCCTTCTGACAGTGCAAGGAAAGGGAAACTGTGGTGCAGCAGATAAAAACCTCAGTGCTAAGGTTTTGATTGAATCCCCAAATGACCCTCCAGAACCTGCAAAAATCATAACAAAAGGCCCCAAAAACATCCTGCTGATTATAAAACAGGGAAAGGAAGAGGAAGGGCACATTTCAGATGACAAATGTTATTTGCAAGAAAAGTCATACTTTTTTCTTTTGCAGATCCTACCATGTTTCGCCACTGACCATGAGTGTGCTGTGTGGTCTCCCTTCTGGTGTGTGCGTGTGGGGTCGGGGAAGGGACCGAACCCCCAACCTGAACCTGATTGATTAAAGTACAGACCCCATGGATCCATTTTGCGCAAATGGCGCCTTCAGTTCAAGTTCAACTTGTTTGATTACATTCTTCCACTGGAACTAAGCAACCTTAACAGTTAACTGTCTGTGTTTTTTCGTATGGAACTCTGACTTTCACTTACATTCCAACAAACCTTTCAGGTGGACCGTGCACCTTTACATGAGTAGAACTCATGCTACATCAAATTGCTGTTTTAGAGACACTATTATCCCAATCAGAGTAGATAGGTTTCAGTATTTTCTGTGTAGATGTATCTGATGTGAAAGGTTATGAGATCAATATGTTAATCCACTTCCATTGCTTTACAGTGATTGCTTTTATCATTCAAATCTGATTTGCTTATAATGTTTTTTTTTTTGTGTTGATGTATTTTTTTTTTATTTTTTTTTTTAATAAGAGGTATGAAACAAGAATTAATTGGTTATAGGGTGGAATGTGATGCTATTAATTGTGTTTGACCAGTGACTTTGTGTTTCACCACAGCTCATATTAGTTGCTCAATGTTCACCAGTAGCACATTATGGTGGTCATTACAACCCTGGCGGACGGTGTTAAAGCGGCGGTAAGACCTCCAACAGGCCGGCGGTAAAAAAAATTGCAATTACGACCGTGGCGGAAACCGCCAACAAAGACAGCCACTTTAACACTCCGACCGCCAAGGCGGTACAAACAAACAGCACGGCGGTCACCGCCAACAGACAGGCGGGAGACAATGTACCGCCCATACTATTATGACAGGCCAATCCGCCACCTTTTCCGGGGCGGATTCACCGCGGATAAAAACACGGCGGAAACAGGAATTTCAAAGGGAAAACGCTCACCTCTACACACTCCACGAGGAACGAGGACACCATGGACCCGGCGCTCCAAATCCAACCTGCGATAGTCTTCCTGCTCCTGTACCAGGAGCACGAACGCCGGCGGCGAAGACCACGGTGAGTGCTGCACCTATGACACAGGGGAGGGGGGAGGCAAAAAACAGGGACAAACACACGCAACACCCCCACCCCACCCTCACCCACTACAACACACATACTAATACATATCTATACATTATAGTTACACCCCCCAACCCCCCTGGAAGAATGCAAAGACAAAAGGAAATGAGTGTAACCATTGTAATCTATTAAAATGCAGTACGCAAAAATATACATATATACACTATTAACAAAATATACACCAAGAATAATAGTCCAGGTATTGCACCATTTATAGTCCGTGGACCACTGGGCCCAAAATGCATGGGCGAGGCCCACACTCGATACCAGATCAAAACGGAGAGAACACTGCAGGGGCATCAGATAGAAATACAACAGGCACCTCAGGGGAAGGGAAGGAGGGCACCTCAGCCGGATGAGTGCACAACGCCAGATCCACGAGGGGGCTCAATGCCCACTGTTCAATCATGGGGAGTGCAAAGCCACAGTCTCTCAAGTCTCTCCAGTGGGTGGTTTGCCCACTGCATTATCCTGGGGAGTGCAAAGCAACAGTCTCTCAAGTCCCTCCAGTGGGTGGTTTGCCCACTGCATTATCCTGGGGAGTGCAAAGCCACAGTTTCTCAAGTCTCTCCAGTGGGTGGTTTGCCCACTGCATTATCCTGGGGAGTGCAAAGCCACAGTCTCTCAAGTCTCTCCAGTGGGTGGTTTGCCCACTGCCATATCCTGGGGAGTGCAAAGCCAAGTGGATAACAGTCTCCACAGGTTCTGGAGGGGGACTGGTGCCCAGAGTGCTTCATCCTGTGAAGGACAGAGGTAGTGGATGCATGTCTCCACTGGTTCTGGAGGGGGACTGGTGCCCAGAGTGCTTCATCCTGTGAAGGACAGAGGTAGTGGATGTTTGTCTCCACTGGTTCTGGAGGGGGACTGGTGCCCAGAGTGCTTGGTTCTGGAGGGGGACTGGTGCCCAGAGTGCTTCATCCTGTGAAGGACAGAGGTAGTGGATGTTTGTCTCCACTGGTTCTGGAGGGGGACTGGTGCCCAGAGTGCTTCATCCTGTGAAGGACAGAGGTAGTGGATGCATGTCTCCACTGGTTTTGGAGGGGGACTGGTGCCCAGAGTGCATCACTCACCCCGTGACGGTCCCAGTTGCGCCAGTGCCCCTGCCGCTCATGGGCTAGCGGTGCTTGAGTTGGCGGTGCCCTGTTCAGCGGTGCTTGAGTTGGCGGTGCCCTGTTCAGCGGTGCTTGATTTGGCGGTGCCATGTTCAGCGGTGCTTGATTTGGCGGTGCCCTGTTCAGCGGTGCTTGAGTTGCCAGTGCCCTGTTCAGCGGTGCTTTATTTGGCGGTGCCCTGTTCAGCGGTGCTTGAATTGGTGGTGCCCTGTTCAGCGGTGCTTGCCCTGTTCAGCGGTGCTTGAGTTGGCGGTCCTTCATGGCCCAGCGGTGCTTGAGTTGGCGGTCCTTCATGGCCCAGCGGGTCTTATGCTGTAGGTCCTTCATGGCCCAGCGGGTCTTGTGCTGGTGGTCCTTCATGGCTCAGCGGGTCTTGTGCTGGCGGTCCTTCATGGCCCAGCTGGGCTGGGGCTGGTGGTCCTTCATGGACCAGCTGGGCTGGGGCTGGCGGGGCCCTCCTGGGCAGATGGGATGGGGCTGGCGGGGCCCTCCTGGGCAGCTGGGCTGGGGCTGGCGGGGCCCTCCTGGGCAGCTGGGATGGGGCTGGTGGGGTCCTCCTGGGCAGCTGGGCTGGGGCTGGCGGTGGCCTTCTGGGCAGCTGGGATGGGGCTGGAGGGGCCCTCCTGGGCAGCTGGGCTGGGCTGGCGGTGGCCTCCTGGGCAGCTGGGATGGGGCTGGCGGGGCTCTCCTGGGGAGCTGGGCTGGGGCTGGCGGTGGCCTCCTGGCAAGCGGCGATGATGGCGGTCTTCTCCGCCGTGCTGCTCTTCCTGGACTTGCCGGGTTTCTTGTGGCCCTTCCCCACCTTGGCAGGTGTCACAGCTGAGTCCACACTCCCAACGGGACCCCTGGGAGCGGCTTGGGTGGCTGGAGTCTTCCCCCTCTCCTGCCGGGCACTGGCCAACTTCTGATGCTACACGGGGGGGCTGGCTGTGCTGTGGCTCCGTGCCACACTGGCTATCCTGGTGGCCAGTGCACTCCACATACCTGTGACTACAGGCACCACTGGTCCCGGAGATGTTGTGGCTGAGGTGCTACTTCGGGACCTATGAGATGGACGGGGTGGGGGAGGTGTGGGAAAAAGGTCAAGGCTGGACAGGAAAAGTTTTTTGGGCACACTGGGACGGGTAGCTGGAGGAGGTTTGGGAGTGGAGGAAGAGGTGGTGGTAGTAGGAGGTGTACGTTTGGTGACTTTGGGTGCAGGTGCATGCGCTGGAGGCTGTCGTGAGGTGGATGGCTGTTGGGTGGGTGTGTGCCTGCATTTGTGTATCTTGGGAGGGGGCGTCACAGACACACTGGGAGAGGACACAGGGGACGTGTGAATGGTAGTGGGGGTGGTGACTGCACGTGAGCGGGGTGTGCTGGTGGGTGTGCTGGTGAGGGACGTAGTGGCTGTAGAGGTAGTGCATGCAGGTGTGTGTGTAGACGAGACTAGGAGGAAGGAGGGAGACGACAAGGAGGGGGACACAGTGGAGGCAGTGGATGTTGGTGTGTCTGCATGTGTCTGATGCTTGCGTGAGTGCCTGTGGGATGTGTGGTGCTTATGTTTGGCTGAGCTTTCCTTGTGTGGTGAGGTGTGTGCAGGCTGGTCTGATGGTGTGCTTAGGATAGGCAGAGGTACAGGGGATTGGGTCTGGGTGGAGGAAGTTGGAGGGGGGAGGCTAGACACAGGGACAATGGCTGCCATCAGTGCTTAGGCCAGAGTTTGAAAGGCTCAGTGAAGGGCCGCCTGACCAGAATGAATGCCCTCCAGGAATGCATTTGTTTGTTGCAACTGCCTTTCTACACCCTGGATGGCATTCAAAATGGTAGACTGCCCAACAGTGAGTGACCTGAGGAGGTCAATGGCCTCCTCATTGAGGGCAGCAGGGGTGACTGGGGCAGGGCCTGAGTTGCCTGTGGCGAAGGTGATGCCCACCCTCCTGGGTGAGCGGGCACGGGCGAAGGCTGAGGGGCTGCTGGGAGGGCGGTGCTGGTAGGGGGGATGGCGGCTGTACCTGTAGATGCGGGGGGCACAGATGCTGCCGCCACCACAAGGGAGCTCCCATCAGAGGACGAGTCCGTGTCGCTGGTGTCAGCTCCTGTCCCCGCCGTGGAGCTCCCCTCGCCCTCTGTCCCACTGGTGAATTCTGAGTTCGTAGTGTGGCCCTCCATGGCCATGTGGGATGCAGCTCCCTCGTGCTCCGGTGCCACTGCTCCTCCACCTGATGATGCTAATGCACACAAGAACAGGGAAACCACAAAAAGGGGGGGGGGAAACAGAATAAAGACATGTTGAGTGCATGGATTACCGCTACCGTTGGCAGACAAGACAGACACAGAAGCCCCCTGCACTATGCCGCGCTCTTGGGCTCTACAGTGCAATTCCTGGGAAATGGCCTACAAGGCTATGGATGACTTCTGCACACATAGATGACACAGGGGCATGAATAGCTGTACTTGGCACTCTACAGAGGTGGGGTGGGGGGCCACAGGGCCATGCCTTACGGAGGGGCCTAGCCTACGAAATCCGCCCTGGCCTAGGGAAACCCACAGCCCTCCTCCCCCACCCAGACAACTCCACTGCGCGCAAAGTCAGCTGAATGAGAGTGTACTCACCCCCTTGTGTCTGCTGTGATGCCCTCAAGCGCCCATCCAACTCCGGGTAGGCTACCGCCAGGATCCTGAACATCAGGGGGGTCATGGTTCGACGGGCACCCATCTCACGTTGGGAGGCCATCTCCAGCTGAGCCTCCGCCGTCTTCTTGCTCCAGCGGCGAATGTCCTCCCATCTTTTCTGGCAGTGGGTGCTCCGTCTGTGGTAGACCCCCAGGGTCCGGATGTCCTTGTCGATGGCACGCCAAATATCTTTCTTCTGGTGGGCGCTGACCTACATGAAATGTACGGGGGAAGAAGAGAAGTCATTACCAACTGCACCGTCAAAGTGAGTGGCCCCCATCCCTAGCCTTGCCATGTGGCACATGCAACCACCGTCTTTCATGCACGCAGAACTCTGCCCTCTTCCTTCTTACATCCAGCCCTCTCCACACAGGCATAGCCCATACAACATAATCCCTGTGTACTTACCTGTTTGTCTGGAGGACCGTAGAGTAGCGTGTACTGGGGGAGGACCCCATCAACGAGCTTCTCCAACTCCTCCGATGTGAAGGCAGGGGCCCTTTCCCCAGACACACGAGCCATTGTCTCTTCCAGACCGAGGTCACAGCAGCACTTGCAGTGTAGGTCCTCTCCTGTCGAAGATCAGGTATTGAGTGATTGAACAGATAGAAAATGGCGGTCACGTCCACGGCGGTGCGTACCATCACCGCCGGCGTACATCGTCATTGGCTCCTGGGACCCATAGGGTCCAATGTTAACCAATGCAGCATTGCGCCGTGGTCTCCGACCGCCTACTGCGACGGTGTACAATGCCAGCGCAGTTACCTCACATCCCATTGTCCCACTTTAGAGGTCAGGCAGCCGCCATTTCAAGGGCCCACATGGCCTAATTTCCAACTGCGTCACACATACCTAGGTCTAGTCTCAACACACATGCAGGCCACCTATTGTGTATTATTGGTGTTCTGGGTAAACTGTGGGTACGTACCTCTGAGTTCTTTGACTCTGTGGTCGCTGTTGTCCTTCATGGGCACCGTCCGCTGGGACATGTGAGGAGATGACGGAATCCTCCGGTGTACCGACCCCTTGTGGACCTGTCGACAATGGAGGAGAGACATTTGATAATCACCTACAGGTTTGACCGTTCCACAATCCAGGAACTGTGTACCCAGTTGGAGCCAGACCTGATGTCAGCAGTCCGCCATCCCACAGGAATCCCCTTCAAGTGCAGGTGCTATCAGTGCTCCATTTCCTTGCATGTGGGTCTTTTCAAACAACTGTGGCCATGGCATCAAGGATGTCCCAGCCTATGTTTTCCAACGTATTGTCCAGAGTGTTGTCTGCCCTGCTGAAACACATGCGGAGCTACATCGTTTTCCCTCAGGTGGAGGATTTGCCTACAGTGAAATGTGACTTCTATGCCCTTGGACCTATCCCCAACATCATAGGTGCCATTGATGACACCCATGTGGCTTTGGTCCCCCCTTCACAGGAGTGAACAGGTGTAGAGAAACCGGAAGAGTTCTCATTCCATGAATGTACAGATGGTATGTTTGGCAGACCAGTTCATCTCCCATGTGAATGCCATGTTCCCTGGCTCAGTGCATGACGCTTCTATCCTGCGGAATAGCAGCATCCCTTATGTGATGGGTCAACTCCAGAGGCACCGTGTGTGGCTATTAGGTGAGCCCCTGGAAGCAAGACAGTGGGAATGGGTGTCTGGGGTTATCCCTACAGGTTAGTGTGTGTCTAACAGTTGTCCCTAGCCATTTGCAGGTGACTCTGGGTACCCCAACCTGTCATGGCTACTGACCCCAGTGAGGAATCCCAGGACCAGGGCAGAGGAACGCTACAATGAGGCCCATGGGCGAACTAGGAGGGTGATCGAGCGGACCTTTGGCCTTCTGAAGGCCAGGTTCAGGTGCCTGCATATGACAGGTGGATCTCTATTCTACTCACCAAAGAAGGTGTGCCAGCTGTATGCTTCACAACTTGGCTTTGCGATGACAGGTGCCTTTTCTGTAGGAGGATGGTCCAGATGGCGGTGTTGTGGCAGCTGTGGAGCCTGTGGACAGTGATGAGGATGAAGCAGAGGAAGAAGACATGCAGAACAGGGACTCAGTGATCCAGCAATATTTCCAGTGAAGCACAGGTGAGAATACATTCCTGCCTACTACATGTACTTTTCAACTACTACCTCTCTACTGTCTGTCGTTTTTACCCAGTGTATGGTCACTGAGTTGTCACTTTCCCTTACAGTTTCACAGATGTGGGTCCCAACGTGTGTTATCTGCTTAGATTCCTCATGGACTAGAGCTATGTGACATAGGTATGTTGACATTACTATTTCAAGAACATTTTGTCACTGTAATTGCAAATACACTATTTCGAAATCACAGACAGACTCCAGATCATTTTGTGCTTTAGGTGTGTTTATTTAAATGCAAAATATTGGAGGGGGAAGTTAAATGGTGAGGGGTGATGGCGGAGGAGTGTCCATGGCAGAGTCCAGTCTATTAGTCTCACAGGTGCATTGCCCATATGGGCATAGGAAGTGGAGCTGGGGCAGTTTAATTATGGACAGGGTGACAAAGTGGGACAGTGGGATGACAATCAGGGTGGTCTCATTTCTTGGCGGGGGTCTTGGCATCGTGCTCTGTCTTGTTCCTGGATCTCAGGGATCGTTTGCGGGGTGGTTCTCCCTCTGCAGGGGGTGGGGTGCTGGTGTGGTGATCCTGTGGTGGGGCGTCCTGTCCACTAGCGCCGGCAAAGGTGGTGGGCAGTTCATCGTCCATGCTAGTGTCAGGGGCCCCTTGGAGTGCCACAGTGTCCCTCCTGGTGTTAAGTAGTTCCTTCAGCACCCCTACAATGGTGCCCAGGGTGGAGCTGATGGTTCTGAGTTCCTCCCTGAAGCCCATATACTGTTCCTCCTGCATGCACTGGGTCTCCTGAAACTTGGCCAGTACCGTTGCCATTGTCTCCTGGGAGTGGTGGTATGCTCCTATGATGGAGGAGAGGTCCTCGTGGAGAGTGGGTTCCCTTGGCCTGTCCGCCCCTGTCGCACAGCAGCCCTCCCAGTTCCCTTGTGTTCCTGGGCCACCGTCCCCTGGACCGTGTGCCCACTGCCACTGCCCCCAGGTCCCTGTTGTTGTTGGGGTGGTGGGTTATCCTGGTTTCCCTGTAGTGGTGGACACACAGCTGATTGACGTGTCCTGGGGACGGAGGTATGGGCCCGCTGGGTGGATGCTGTGCTGGTGTTTCCAGAGGGGGGAAGGTCTGTGGTGGCCTGTGCCTGTGTGAGGGGAACCGCCTGTCCCGAGGCCCTCGTTTGTCCGGGCTGGTCATCTAGATCCAGTTGGACAGAGGTGCTGTCATCACTGTGGGCCTCTTCTGTGGGTGGAGTGGACATGTCTGGACCCTCCTGTCTGGTGACGTTGGGTAGTGGTCCTGCAGGGGTGGAAAGGCATGATTATTGCATCTGTGTGTGTCATGGTGTGCAATGGGTGGGTGACCGTGTACCCCAGTGCTGGCATTCCTGTGTGGGAGCTTGTGTGATGATGGTTTAGGGAGGTGTATGGGTATGTGCAGTGGGCATGCTTTAGTGATGGGTGTCCATGCTTTGTTGTTGCATGCAGGGCTTGGTGTTGGGATGTGTGGTTTGTGATCTTGGTACATTTGTGAGGAGTTGGAGTGATAGGATGTAATAGTTAAGATTTGACTTACCAGAGTCCATTCCTCCACCAACTCCTGCGAGGCCCTCAGATGCAGAATCGCCAAGACCTGCTCCTCCCATGTTGTTAGTTGTGGGGGAAGAGGTGGGGGTCCGCCGCCAGTCTGCTGAACCGCCTGGTGGTGTCTTGAGACCACGGAACGCACCTTCCCCCGTAGGTCGTTCCACCTTTTCCTGATGCCCTCCCGATTTCTTGGGTGTTGTCCCACTGCGTTGACCCTGTCCACTATTCTTCGCCATAGCTCCATTTTCCTTGCAATTGAGGTGTGCTGCACCTGTGATCCAAATAGCTGTGGCTCTACCCGGACGATTTCCTCCACCATGACCCTGAGCTCCTCCTCCGAGAACCTGGGCCGTCTTTGCCGTGCCATGGGGTGGTATGGGTGATGTGTGGGGTGGTGTGTGTGGTGATAAGTGTGGTGATATGTAGTGGTGTATTGTGTGAGGTGCGTGGAAGTTGTGTGGGTGATGGTGTTATGTGCCTGTGGATGCTGTTGTTCTTGCTGGTGGTGTCTCTCTCTGTGCTTCGTTCTCAATTTTTGGTAGTAGGGGTTTGTGTGTGATGTGGGTGTGTGTTTTATATTGTATTGGGTGTGTGGGAGTGGTGTGTGTATGTGTATCAGGTGTGTGTATTTTGAATTGTCCAATGTGGCTGTGTTTTGTAAGAGTGTGTGTGTTTTGAGCGCGGCGGTGTGTACTGCCAATGGAATACCGCGGTTGAAAGACCGCTGCGTGGATTCGTGTGTCATGATAGTGTGGGCGTATTTCTGTTGGCGTGACGGTGGACGTTTTATTTTCACCAGTTTATCACTGGCCTTTGGTGTGGCAGACTTGTGTGGGTGTCTGAATTTTGGCGGGTTCCGAGATGTGGGTCATAATAGCTGTGGCGTAATTCCGCAGCCGCGGCGGTGTGTTGGCGGTCTTCTGCACAGCGGTAAGCGGCTTTTACCACCAATGTTGTAATGACCCCCTATATGTTTTGTTCAGTTTAGCTGCCTATTGGGTTTGACATGGCATTAGACATTACATTCTGTATTCAGTTTAGCTGCCTATTGGCTTTGACATAGCATTAGCCATTACATTCTGTATTCAGTTTAGCTGCCTATTGGCTTTGACGTGACATTAGACATTACATTTGATATTTTTCTGTTAGCTGCCTATTGGCTTTAACGTGGGGTTAGACATTGCAGTTGAGATATTGCAGATGAGCTGTGTTTTTCCAAGTTGTGTTTTTCCACAAGATGGACCAAGCTTCGCACCAGCCCTTAAATGATAAGAGCACGTAGATTTTGTGTCTACCTCGCAATCCAGTCTGAGAGCGAGTGAGCTCGGGAGAATTGGCCACTCTCCAAGTTTCTTCGGTTCTGACACTGAGTTTGCTTTTAAGGATGACTCTGGGCTACAGCAGAGGTAGATTGAATCTGCTTGACTTCAGGCAGGAACATAGACGTCAGTTGTCTGTCTCCCGTTTGGGTAGAAAACCTCTTTCTTGCAGTTGACCGCAGTCATCAACTTGCAGACCCCAGAAAGATGAAGCTGAGCTATAGGCCATACGGTGATGAATTTTGACTTTTATGCTTTGCTTTGAAGTTATGCTATAATATAATCACATATATTTGCTGTGTACATTGCAACTGAGAAGTACTTTGATATATTTTGCTTTCATTGCTGCAACTACTTTTGAACGTGTGCTTCCAATCTACTAATTTGGTCTCTCAGGAACCTTGTGGTGAACAATAAATGTCTTCTTTAAACTCAGAAGTGCATTCCAGAGAGGTTCGGTAAGCTCTGTTATGCGATAAGAGCAGGAAAGCAGAACAAGGATAAGCTACCGTGTGTCCATGCAGTACATACATTGGGCCACCAGCGTGTAGGAGTACACGCTACCGGCAACACATTGGCTGACAAAGTGGCCAAAGCAGCAGTAGCTATGGCTTCTGTGGCTGCAGTGACTCGTTTACAAACGAGGTTGGATAATGAAATACTGACTGCCGTGAAAGCTTTGGTTACAGGCAAACCCCTTCCAAAGAGATACCCTACAAATTATTCTTACCATATCAGTGCACAGAATGTTGCTTATGCAACAATTCCTGGGGTTGGAGATCGAGTGGTCCCCAACAAAGACCAGAGATTAGATCTAATAAAAGCACCGCATGAGGGTGTCGCTTCTGCACATGCTGTTATATCGGCCACAATAACACTTCTACAGAAACGCTTCTGGTGGCCTGGTCTATGCAGACGGACAAAGAAATATGTCCTTTGCTGTGACATCTGCCAGCAGATAAAGGGTTCTAATATCAAACGCCCAACGCAGACATCCCTCTTAGTGTCCAACAGGCCACTACAGTGTGTGTAACTGGACCATTGTGGTCCTCTACAGCCTGATGGTGCATACAAATATATTCTAGTTGCTGTAGATTCTTGTTCTAGATTCCTGTGGGTATGGCCGCAGCGGTCGGCTGACACTCGAACTGTTATAAAAGACTTGCTGATCTTTATCGGTACATATGCGGTTGCAGCATTCCACTAGGACCAGGGCCCTGCATTTGCCTCTAAGGCATTCAGGGACACCATGGGGACAATGGGTGTTGAACTCCATTACTCCTCACCATACCATCCTGAGGGAAATTCGGTTGTGGAGAGGCAGAATCGTGATCTAAAGCAGTCCTTAACAGCTCGAGTATTAGGTTCAGGCCGCAGCTGGCTACATCACCTATATGAGGTCCAGAGAGCACTGAATAATCTACCAAGACGGTCCTTGGGGGGACGCACTCCTTATGAGGTTCTCTTTGGTATACCTATGTATGTCCCAGATCTTGATGTCTCTGTTTTGGTGGCAGCAGAAACACCATTTGACATAAAGGAACATCTCACTGTCTTACAGGAGCTTCAGCAATTTCGTGATGATAAACAATCTTCTAGTGCTGCCACCTTAGGAATAAGGGATTTAGCGAAAACTTCGACTGGCTGGATTCCTAAAGTTGGGGATCTGGGTTTGTGAGAAGATCGCTGTGAAGAAGGAATTCGGTCCATCATATAGAGCACCTGTACCAGTCTTGGGAATTCAAGGTACCAGGATTGTCATCTTACCACCATTGTCTGGTTCTTGAATGAACAGATTAATTTTCATTGATGACATCAAATGACACCATGTGGCCGATCCTTCACAGTAGACCAAGAGGCCCCTTGGGTGGTTCCCGATCCCCTCTCACTACCCAACAGGACATACATCTACATAGTAGGATGAACAACACTACTACGAACTATGCAACAATGTCCAGTGCTGTTCCTGACATCTCCTAGACCATGGGGAGGGCGGAAAATGAACTTTTGCTAGTTCCAGTCACCACTTCAATGGCAACTCCGGTCCAAGATTTGGCTGTTTTTTACACCAACACCTCATAGAATGATGACACTGTCTACCAAGAGCCTCCATGCGAAGTGGACCAAAGTACAAGTAATGCACAGGCTCCAGTTTTGCAGAGACAGACTCTGGCTATTTCATAGACATTGATGATTTTTCTTCAGATTCATCCACTACTGTGATTGACAATGTTTCAACAAGAAGTAAGCTGTATCAATAGCTTAAAAAGAACTATTTTATATACCCGTGGAACTACTTATGGTTCTGTCTGACATTTTCAACATTATTTTTATGGGTTGGTTTTGTGACTCTTTTCTTTTTACTCATAAGTGGTCACTATATTCCTGGCTGCTCCTCTGTTGAGCCTGTTGATAAAGTTTTAACTCCATATCATTCCTCGCATGAGGTCCGAAGAGACTAGTCCCTTGTAAATATTACAGCAATACCGATTTCTGATGGGATTGTGTGGGACAAAGTTCCCTTTGATATATACGGGCCTACAGAGATTATTCAAATACCATATATGTTCAAAATATCTATGACAGATGTAATTACACCTAATGTTGTCTTTGATGATTGGGATGTCCAAACAGTTGATTCCATGCTAACTGAGATGAAGGACTATTCCCCTTTTGAAAGTGATGATGTATATGAACACACAATGAATTATGGGGAAATGTTCTGTTATAACAATTGGGGACATTACTACCTACACCGTGCCACTAGACAAGACCAGTATTAAACTACACACAGTGGGAACACTGTTCAACACCACCAGTGGGGAGCCCAAAATAATATAGCGATAAATTTACCTATTTTTCTGGGCATGACACTAAAAGCGCAGAGTCATATTATTTTAAATTACCTCCAGCACAAATTAGGAAAATGTTGCTAACTGATACAAAACTGATGTATTCAGATCCCTTTGTTTCCCGGCTCGCAGTTGAAGGTTACGAATGCTGGAAGAGCACTGTTGACTTGAAAAGTGTATGGAGAACACAAGATTGGCAGATACAGGGTAGGGAGGTGTGACAGGTTGGTGCAATGAGGACAAGTAGACAGCGGCAGGTATGCTATTGGATTTTATTGAAGTTGTTGTTTTGTTTTGTTCAGATTACGTTTTTCCAGATGTTGGGAACTGTTTCACATACTTCTCTCCTCTTCTTAGGTTCCCGGGAGGCGCATGTGAGAATAAGAAGGATACAAAATATAGGTAAGTGTGAGTCTCTTCCCTACGTCTAGGTTTTCTTATAGTACCTTTGTTTTCCTTGCTCTTTCTTTCGCTTGCCTCCTCTTTCTGTATGTCTGTCTGTCCTTTTCTTCCTCTTTCCTGTGACCTGTTCTGTGTATCTTTTCTTTTCTTCCCCTTTCTGTATGTTTTCTTCTTGTCGCGGGCATTTTTGGCTTTCCTTACTCTTTCTTTCGCTTGCATCCTCTTTCTGTATGTCTCTCTATTCTTTTCTTCCTTTTTCCTGTGACTTGTTCTGTGTATCTTTTGTGTCTGCTCTACTGGTCCCTTTTATTCTCCTCCTGGACCTAAAGCGACTAAAGAGTCCTCTCAGCACTCTGTGCTCTTATGTTTTTATGTCTCTAGTGCCTTCTCCTTTTCTGTTTGTTCTATCCCTCCTCTCCCTCTCTAGTAGCACTAGTGAGAAAATAAACATAAAAAGAAACAATAAAACAAACAAAGTGTATAACCGAAACCAATAATAAATACTCAATTAGGCTCTTTCCCGAAGCCTGTATTCCCTTTCAGTTCCTTCTCCCCTCTCCCTCCTTTTTCCCCATATTATACACGCACCTGAGGTGGCCACGCTTTCCCATAAGTGTGGCCGGAGTTTTCGCTTGGCGCTTCCCGTGACTCGGATTCCTCAGACAGGGCTTCAAAGGTTCGGCTGGTCTCTGTGCTGTCGTCGGTGCCGGATACGTCGCCAGGACTTGCTCTCGTCTCCTCCTTCCTGCTTGACACTTCGACGCCGCCAGTTCTCCTTGGACGTCTTTTGGATGCACTCGAAAGGCGCGCATTTCCTGTCCCTGCCCTCTGTTCCCCGGAGTCGGCAAGGTATTGGACGCTGTCATGACCGCTTCCGGGTTGGGAGCGGCAGTGATAGTTCCAGTCTGGTTTGACGGGTCCGCTTGATGCACCCACAGCCCGTCACAGGAGTCTTTATTTCGAGCATGCCTTATTCCTGTGCAAATGATTTTCTTAAATGACACTATTCAGCAGACATCCTGTCTGGGGTTAGCAAAAATGAAAGACATGAATATGCCCAGTATCCCCACTCCAGCACGGTTTAAAGATTGCCAATATTTCCTTAATATCACCGGGGAAAGACTAGATGCAATGGTTAAGGCTGGTACCTATAATTCTTCACTTTCCAGTCCCGGTGGGTGGTTAATATGGCCAACAGACACTAATGAGTGTCAAGCGCGTTTTTGGAATTCTTCAGGGGTTTTTTCAATTAACAGGCCAGACCCTCGCTTTGTATCGGGTCAACATACATGTATAATTACGACATACAGAGTGGGTAAACTGTGCCAACAATGGATACAGACTAACACGTTAGCCGCAGTTACAAAACATCTGAACACTCTTTCTGAAGATGTAGACTTGCAGGATTTTCTGCTAGGTCCTAGAAAACAGCGCTCAAAAAGGTTCCTATATGCTATGTATAATGAAATCTGGAAACTTTCACAGATTGAGGCTGCTGCACGTTTAAGGCAATTGGATAAGGAAAACTTAGAGAAGGCTTTAGCTGTTATCGACAAAGGCATGAATACTCTGTCCAGCAGGATTTATTCGCTATCAAATATAGGCCCTCATTATGAACATGGCGGTCCGTTCCGCACTGCCGGCGGTGGCAGTAGAAACCGCCAACAGAGGAGGGGCCAAATGAAACACACGCATCCCGCGCACCACCCACCGCCAGGAAAGGAGTCCCGCTGACAACGGCAGAGTCTGCCCACAGGCCGTCGGAAAGGCCCAACTCGCCCATCAAATTATGAACCACCATTCCGCCGCTAGTTCCGGGGCGGGAACCGCCGCCACACAAAGCCAGGCGGAAAAAAACAAAATGAAGGAAACACTCACCGGAGGTCAACAAAAAGTGCAGCAGCAGCCATGGACAGAGAGCTGCAGATCATGCCAGCCTTGCTCCTTGCCATATATCTACACGACCGAGACCGCTGACGAAGACGACGACGGTGGTAAGTACTGCAACCTACGACACAAGGGAGGAAAGGGCAAAGTTACATACCCACCCACTCCACCCACCCCGCAACGTCCCCCCCAACCCTTCCCAGCAGCACAAGTCAGACACCCCACACATAGAGGGACGTACCCGACTGAAGGCCACTGCAACTTGGCCATAGTACACACAATAGCCCCATACCCATAAATAATGTAAACAAACACCAGGGTGGAACTGCGTGCAGCCCAAACACAGGCCACACAGAAACTTTGTTTATGTAGCTCAGTGAGCGAAATGGTGCCAACAGGGCCAATGGCCATTCCATCAAAAGTAATTTGTCCTTGGCCACAACTGGCCACACCTGACTCCCACAAGTGCCGGGTATTCCACTGAACGGGGCACCATATGGGGATCCAGGCACCTCACGGAAGGGGGGCAGGGGACGATGGGGGGATTTACGACAGGGGTGGGACTTTGACTTCATGAGGAGGTTGGAAGGGGTGGGCTTCTCCTTTGAAGGGAGTGGGGGCTGTCTGGCTCGGGTGGAGCTGGATGGCTTAGGCTCCGAGTGGGCCTTCTTCTTCACCGGAGAAGGGGCACGGGAATGGGAAGGCTGGACTGGGGTGGTCTGCGATGTGGAAGGAGCGGAAGGGGCAAGGAGGTGGGCACGTTTCTGGACAAGACGGGGTGGGCCAGTGGGTTCAAACAGGTCTTCACAGGAGAGGAAAAGGTTTTTGGGAGCAATTGGGGTTGGCGTGGATGAGGGCGTGGGAGTGGAGGCAGAGGGAGTTGATGTATGGGGTGTAGGTGTGCGTGTAGTTTGTGCAGGTGACTGCTCAGTATGCTGTGGTGGGGCGGATGCCTGATGGGTGGGTGTCTTGGTGCGTTTGAGTGTTTTGGAAGGTGGGGGGTGGACACAGTGGGAGAAGACAGACAGCTAGTGTGGATGTATGTTGGGTGGGTGCCTGCAAGTCGGGTGAGTGTGCTACATGTGTCAACTACAGTGGAGGTGGTGAGTGCAGGTGTGGTGTATGGGGTGCATGTATGGCTGTCTGCTATTGTGGTGAGTACAGGAAGAGGAGCAGTAACAGTGAGGGAAGATGCAGTGCATGAGGATGTGGATGTAGAGGGGACAGACAGGGCGGCGGAAGAGGCGGGCACACTGGGGAAAGTGGACGTTGTTGTGTGTGCAGGTGTCTGTTGGCTGTGTGAATGCTTGTGGTGGGAGATGTGGTGCTTGTGTTTGGAAGTGTGCTTCTTGTGTATTGATGTGCCTGTAAGTGGATCTGATTGTGTGCTTTGGACGGGTGAAGGGAGTGGGGTACTGGAAGGGGTAGAGGAGGTTGGAGGGGGGAACGGAATGGCCAGGAAAAGATATCTGTAGGGCAGACACAGCACCGTGAATGCCATCCAGATAGGCATTGGTCTGCTGCACCTCAGAAGCCAGACCCTGGATGGCATTGAGGATGGTTGTCTGCCCTACAGAGATGGTTCTCAGGAGGTCAATAGCCTCCTCTGTGAGGGCAGCAGGGCTGACTGGGGCAGGGGAGGAGGTGCCTGTGGCGAAGGAGACGCCCACCTTCCTGGTTAGGCAGGCACGGGCAACTGGGTGGGGAGCAGAAGGGAGGGCGCTGATGGTATGGGGGGTGGCGGAAGATCTCACAGTCGTGGTTTGTCCAGTAGTGTCCGCCACCGCGGGAGGACCCCCATCGGAGGAGGTCTCCAAGTCACTACCTTCTGTGGTAGTAGCCTCCCCCGTGGAAGTCCCCTCACCCTCCCAACAACTGGTCCCCTGGGCATCCATTGTCTCTGCCTCGGAGGATCCGTGGGCCGCTGCCTCCACACTTGCTGGTGCCTCAGCTCCCTCGCTTGGTGTTGATGCTGTACCACACAAACACAAGAGAACAGGGATGGGGAGACAAAACAGGAGAGACACTTGTAAGTAGCTGAATGCTGATACACAATGGCCAGACATGCACCTACCCAGCAGACACACCCAACAGGCAGCACCGTGCACTAGGCTCATGGCCATGGCACTGACTACTGAGCATTATACTGACCTACACCCATATCCTGACATTGTAATGGAGCTGAGGTAGGTGAAACCTGACAGGGACACCTCTACACCCTTTGGTGAGCAGACAGTAGCTGGACACCAGTCAAAATCCCTGATCTAAGCACCATGAGCCCTATTGCACACACACTCATCCTTCCAGGCTGAAGGATGGGCTGTGAGTACTCACCCCCTTGTGACTGCTGTGCAGCCTTCAAGCGCCCATCCAGGTCTGGGTACGCCACCGCCAGGATCCTTCGCATGAGGGGGGTCAGTGCCCGACGGGCACCCCTTCCACGCTGAGAGGACTTCCCCAGCTGGGCCTCAGTGATCTTCCGCGCCCAGTGCCGCCGGTTGTAGACCCCCAGGGTCCGTACCTCCTTGGCGATGGCATGCCAATGTGCCCTCTTCTGGTGGGCACTGACCTAGTAGGGTGACACAGAAATGGAACACAGAGGTCAGGCACCTGCACGATGGCAAAAGCTGGCAGATTGTCAGACATAGGACAGACAGTACTCCAAGACTTGCAGGACAGTGGCACGCAGCATTCCATGCATCAAGCCCCATTCTGGCTCACAGGACATCACTCACACAGTGACCCAAAACCCGGACTCACCTGTACCTCTGGCCGTCAGTAGAGTCTTCCGTACAGGGGCAGGACCCCTTCCATCAGTTTCTCCAGTTCTTCCTGGGTGAAGGCCGGGGCCCTTTCCCCTGCACCATGTGGAACATCCATAGCCAGAGGCAGGCCACAGCAGTACACAGAGTGGAGTACTTGTCCGCACAGGATCAGGGAGTCAAGTGATCAAACTATGATGAACGTGAGTACGTTCTGAGGCGGTATGTACCGTCACCGCCGGCGGCGATCATGATATGACAGGATTCCCCATTGGTATCCATGTTAGCCAATGAGGGTGCGAACAGCGGTCAACAACGCCGTACGCTGTGACGTCAACCACTAGCGGTATTAGGTCACTTCCACAATGAAGGGGCAGAACTACAGTGGGCAGACATTTTGCCATCTCCTACGCATCTTGAAATTCATATTACTCACAATGCTGGGCCTACTAGCCATAAGAAGCACCTAGGCCTCTATCCATTGAGTATATAATCACACATGATTTACTCTGTTCCCTCCTAGTGATGTACATGTACATCTGTCAGGTTGCAGTTATTGTACAGACACTAGTATAAAGAATGCAGTGCATGTATGTAGCAAATATACCAGTGTATGTGTGCACATCACTCCTTTTTCTAACCCCGCATAGGTACCGACCCTTGTGGTGTGGAAGGGCACTATCAGTGTTCAGACCACTTGTGGATATGGGGACCATGGTGGAGCGTCAGATCATAATCACCTACAGACTCACACGTGCAACTATTCAGGACCTATGTGCATTACTGGATCCTGCACTGACTCCCGGAAATCATAATCAGCATGCCATTCCAACTGAGGTGCAGGTGCTGTCCGCACTCCATTTCCTGGCCACAGGCTCTTTTCAAGTGACAGTGGTCATAGGTGCTGGTTTCTCACAGCCATGTTCAGCCAGGTACTGACAAGATTTTTGAATGCATTTGTACAACATCTGCAATCCTATGTGTGATTCCCCCAAAGTGCTGACCTCCCTGCCATCAAGTCTGACTTCTCTGCCTTTGCAAACATTCCCCATGCCATAGGTGCCATGGATGGCACCCACATAGCTATCATCCCCCCAAGAGTGAGTGAACAGGTGTACAGAAACAGGAAGAACTTTCACTCCATGAATATCCAATTGGTATGTACTGCAGACCAGTACATCTCCCATGTGAATGCCATGTTTCCGGGTTCTGTCCATGAGTCATTTGTTTTGAGGAACAGTCGTGTGCCACAGAAGATGGAACAACTACAAGTGGACAGAGGGTGGATCATAGGTAAGTTTGCCTGTCATTAACTGACACATTGCTGAGAACCAGCCTGTCTTACTAAGGGGCATAACAATGACAACTCTATTGCACCATTTCTCTAGGTGATTCTGGCTATCCAAACTTGCGTTGGCTTCTGACACCAGTGAGGAATCCCAGGATGGATGCAGAGAGGAAATACAATGAGGCCCATGGACGTATTAGGAGGGTGATAGAGGCCCTATCTACTATACTACTATAGGTCTCCTGAAGGCTAGATTCTGGTGCCTACATATCTCTGGGGGTTCCCTGGCCTATGGGCCTGATAAGGTGTGTAGAATAGTGGTTGCCTGAAGCATGCTGCACAACGTGGCAGTGAGACATTCAATCCCCCTTTTGGAGGTGGAGGGTGCTATAGGTCCTGATCAGTTACCTCAGAGAGATGAGGAGAGTGATGGTGAGGATGAGGAAGGGGAAGATGTCAATTCCAGGAACCAACTAATACAACTCTACTTCCAATAACTGTGTGGGACTTAAGCCTGTAAATGTGGTTAGTGACTGATACTGTAAGTGTGCCATGTCATCTAGGGGGAATTGGTCATGATAGGCGAGACATGGACCTCTTCAGCATGGTACTGACAAACAATATATGCATTCCCTCCTTGCCTAATTTGAAACACACATTACCACCACCATGCACAAATTGACAATAAAGTTGTTCCCTGCCAGTTGCATCCATACTCTAATTTGTTCAACATTGAAGACAGGGGACAGTGTTACAGGTGAGATATGTGGTTTATTGGTGGAATACATTGAAATGTGCTATGTACAGTGATGGAAGTCGTAATGGTTGAGTGTCCTCAAAACCGACTCGGTGGCAGGCCTGTTTGATGTCATAGGTGGGTCCTATTTGCAGTTTAGTACTTTATTTAGCCCTCAGCTAAGTGTAGTTGGTGAATGGGTGGGATGGTTGCTTGGCAGTAGTAGCAGTGTTAATTGCTGGAGTGGGGCTTGTTCTTAGCTGGGTTTCTAGTACCATATCTTGGCCTGAGACTACGTTTGGGCACCTGCTGGTGAGCTTCTTGGGTTGGCATGGTTGGTCCTTGTGATTCCTGGGAGGATATTTCCTGTGCTGTTTCAGCTGCTTGGGTTATCTGTTGCTAGTTGTCCAGGGCTGTTGTGGGGGCCTCTTGTCCGGTATGGGTGTCTATTGTGGCATTGTGTTCTTTCCACTGCTCCATGGCCTGTTGGTGTTGTTCCAGCTGCTTCCTCTGACTTTGCTCCCGGGTGGATATAATCTGTGCCAACCTGTCTTGGGTATGCTGGTAGGCCCCCAATACCTCTGCAATAACGTCCTGGGCTGCTGCATCTATCCAGTGCACTGACCCACTGGGGCACTTGACCTTGCTCCCTGTGCCTGTGTCCCCTACGCAGGTCTTGACGTGCCACTTGTACTGGGGCCCTTGTCTTCCTGCATGTTGGGGGTGGGAGACTGTGACCTCTGTAGCTGTGCTCCACCTGTTTGTGCCCTGGGTCCACTGGTGTGGGTACGTCTCCCCTGGCCTGCTGGTCTTGACTGGGTGTTAGGGGTGACAGTGTTTTCCTGGGTGGGGCTGCTGCATGGTGAGCATCCACGGCTGTGTGAGGGGCCTGCCTGCTCATCAGTGTCCAGGGATCCTTCACCAGTGTCCTGTGATGTACCTCTGTCTCCCTGGAGTGCTGTGGCACTCCTTGTCCCCTCCATTAGGGTTGCATGGGTGGTGGTGCCTGTTGGTGGACATAGAAGTGTATGTCACATATGCATTAGGGTTTGAGGTGTACTGAACTGTGCAATTTTGTGCTGGTGTGCCTTTCAGTGGCCTTCCAGGGTGCCTTTGTGAGATGGCAATTGCATTTAGTGGCAGTGGTGGGGTTACATTGTGGTGGGGGTTATTATTCCATTAAGGGTACTTGCAGGGGTGGGTGGCTGTGCACAGCAGGAGTGATGTGGGCCTGGTAGTGAGTTGTGGGTGATGCAGGGTGGTGGATGTGATGGGTAAAGGCTGGGTGGGGTGTGGGTCTAGGTGGGTGTGGGTGGGGTGGGGTGGTGCATGCAATACAGGTATGGTGTATATGGGGTAATTGTAGATGACTTACCCGAGTCCATTCCTCCAGTGAGTCCTGTGAGTCCCTCTGGGTGCAGGATGGCGAGTTCCTTCTCCTCCCAGTGTGTGTAGTCGGTTGGTGTTGGTGGCGGTCCTCCCCCAGTCTTCTGCACTGCGATGTGGTGCCTGGATGCCAGGGCCCGGACCTTCCCCAGCAGGTCGTTCCATCTCTTGCGGATGTCGTCCCTGGTGAGTGGATGGTGTCCCACTGCATTCACCCTGTTCACAATGGTCTGCCACAGATCCATTTTCCGTGCGATGGGTGTGTGCTGCACCTCAGACCCGAATATTTGTGGCTCCCTTTTTAGGATCTCGTGGATCCATGGTCCTCATCTCCCTTTCGGTGAAGCAAGGAATTTTTGGGCGGGACATGGCGAGGGTGGTGGATGGCATTAGGACTGGGGACGGGGTTTGGGTGCTCCTGTGTGGGTCACTATGCGTGTCCTGTCTGCTGGCGTTCTCTGCCTGGCTCTGGTGCTCTCCATCTTCTGGTCCTGGTTTTGTTGCAAGGGATTGTGTGGTGTGTCTGGGGGTGTTTTATGGTGTTCTGGATGTGTGTCAGGTGTGTGGGTGCTAGGCCTAGCCAATGTGTGCACTGGTTGCTGTTGGGCCTACTTGCCACCCATGGCGTTCACAGCCGCCAATGGTCATCTGGCCTCCACTGTCTGCCAAGATGATTTGTGCATCATTATTTGGAGGGCGGGATGTGGGTGTGTTTGGCGGTGGCGGAGTGGGGTGGGCCGGGATTCCCGCCGACAGGGTCCTGACGGGGAGTGGTGGTCTGGGAATTTTTGGCGGGGTTGGGTTTTTAGATCATTATATGGCGGGTTTCCATTCGCCGGCGGGATCCTGTTCACCGCCGTCACGGCGGTCAGCGGCCTTTCCTGCCATGTTCATAATGACCACCATAGTGTCGTCTGCTATTGATATCACTCAGACAGACTTGCCCCGGTTATATCATGGACAGACACATCTACGTTGCATCATGCAGCTGGGTTGGACATTACAGACACTGAAAAATGGCCGCATTCCATGGAAATATATTAACGGGAGTGAATCATTCACTGCTTTTAACTTTTCCGGGAAACAACAGACAATGGCTAAAAGGTAAGCTAGTTTCACCATGCTTCAAGTAGAAAAGCTAGACAAGTTGCCCTTCACGGTAGCAGAGAGTCTTTCAACTATCTGGCTCTTACATGGCATAATTAATTTACCCATTTCGACCTTTGGTTTCTCAAGCTGCCTGAAACATCTTGCAGTGGGGAGGCACAAGCAACTAGGCGATAGCTATATTAAGGAAGAGTGGGAGCTGCCCTTTGATTATAAATGTCTGAACGGCAAAACAGAGGTCTTTCTTAGCGGAGGGGAATGTGAGACTAATGTTAGTCATTCAATGATATGTAAACAGGTGTCCCTTCATGGCCTTTGCAATGCGGGGGTCGCGAACTTGCCCTGTTTTCTGAAGGGTACTCCCATCCCTTTAATTTGCCCGGTATTTCATGTACTTTCCAATGGAAGTTATGGTGTACAGAACGATCAAAGTTGTTGCGGCATGCGACCAGGAATTGCCTACGCAATCTCGGTCTCGAATGTCGTTATGTGTTGCGGACATGTTTTATTCCCCACCACACAAGAGATAAAAGTATCTGACATGTGGCCCCACATAGATACTATTAATGTGAACTATGACAAGCTGAGCAGGCTAAAGGCGCTATTGTTTCAAAAACGGGTCGCCTTGACATCTGCCAGAGAGACGTATGCTCTCCAGATTGTGAGATCATCAGCCGAGATACAATCCCTATTAAATACCAACTTCCCCAAGCACTTTAGAGAACTGGTATCCAGAATATTCAATGCTTCAAGCACTACTGGGATTGTCCACTTCTTTAAGGCTGTCGGGTCTGGTTTCGTGTCCATCTTCCAGACTGTCTTTGGAGTCATCCCGTCAGCCATCCATTCGCTCTTTTCACGGGGGGTTTGGTGGCTTTCCAATTATTTTGGCTTTGATTGGTGGACTACTATTGCTATTTCTTCTGATTCACAGTCGTTGTTTCTTTCCAGCTACGCAGAGCAATGGAGCCGCTCCCACCAACTCTGCTGTGCCGTGAACGCATGGTTCGGATCTTCGGTGCAGCCTTGCTGGTGGAATTGGAGCATGATTGGTCGTTGTAATTTCGGCCCCTTCTCTGGTGCGTACAACCAGTTTTCCGCTGCGTGTGGTGCCTCTTGAACATCTGCTTATGGTCTGTCTTGCTGTTGCACCGACATCTCCTGTGGACCACAAACTGTTGATGTCCCTGATGAGGGGTCATGCACAGTCATGCCCCTTGAGACTGAGGTTGCTCGGCGAGGCCACCTATTAGCCTTCCGTTTTAAGATTTACCATGGACGACGGCACTGCTGCGGATGACTTTACACTAGAGACTACTGCTCACTACTGCTCTGTGGATCTATTTGTCCGCCCAGCACTCGACTTACCATCATATGATGTGGACTCATTTTTGAGGTCCTTGGTTGGTGACTTCGATGACACTCTTCGAGATCACGCTTACAACAAATAATTTGATGAATTGGCTTGCCATTCCTGATTAAAATTATGCATGTAAATTAACTTTGCTTGGCACGCTGTGCTTGTCATGGTTGACATTAACATCTCTGTATGTATTTTAGCTGAACTGTTTTTATTCCCTTTTTTAACACATTTTAAATAATTTTTTAGCTAGTTTTTATTCTTTTAGCTTTTTAGTTCGGAGCATGTCTTATCCAGGTGATTGGTTGACACCTGTTCGGTATAAGTCAATAAGGATGCTCAATGAAGGACCACACGCCAATTATAAATACAATTTAGCTTTACTAGAATTTCAGGGAAATGTATGAATTTAGCACTTCAACAATGGCAGAATAAAAATAGCAATAAAGAGCATCTACATATATATATATATATATTTATATATATATATATATATGAGTACACTACAAAGAGCATCTATGTATGTATATAAGCAAAGAGTTAATTGACAGATATAAGCTTGGAATTACTGTATACCAAAATGTGTTACACTACGATGTTCAGGAAGTAAAATATAAACGAGTTGAAAACTTCAGATAAGCTTTGATTTGCTGCACACCAAAATGCATGTTTCAATTACTGCAGCAGGCTCACACTACGATGTTCAGAAAGTAAAAAATAAACGAGCTGAATTCTTCAGATTAGCTTTGCTTAACTACATACCAAAATGTATGTTTCAATTACTGTAGTAGGCTCACACTAGGATGTTCAGAAAGCAAAATATAAATGAGCTGAATACTTCAGATTATAAACACAGTGCAATCATAATAATCAATCATAATAATAGAGCAGAGAAACAAAGGCCTTTCATCCCTGGGTAGAATTTAACTTAGTCCACAAAATGCTGGGAAGCCCTCTACCGCCCGCTTGGACCTCTCTCCCCCTCGAGCATCACGGTCTCTCAGCAGCACAACAGGGAGGCAGCGCTGGGTCTGAAGATGACAGTTTTCACGACTCCATCTGCGAGCTTCAATTCCCTCACTCGCCTTTCAGTGCTTAAGTAACCTGAAGCTTGGATTCTATCCCCTTCCAGCATTTTCTAGCTATGTTATCAGCACATGTTTCTTGGCTGTTTTGCCATTCCCTGGCCATTGTTTTCATTCCATCTTTTACTGTGGTCTCGTTCTCAAGGTTGAGACTGAATCTCCTTCACAACCTGTTTCTTACACATGCAGCTGCGTATAAGTTTATCTACGGAATGTCATAAAAAACAAAACAAGCTTGAAAGCGAACATCGTGAATTTTTCCACGTTGCTCTGGCTTCAGCAGGCATCACGCTCATCTGCACTGTTCAAGCTAATTAACCCTTTGTGTCACAATGTCTTCCGCACCTTTCCCTATACTGATCACTCCACCCCTTAGATGAGTGCGATGCATGCAAAACAAGAATCATTTATTTTGACACTTCGCTGGCTAGGTTGCTACGAATACTTGTTACTACATTATTCTAAGCACCTGCATCTTAGTATAAAGCTGGTTTGTGCATACATATAGTCTACAAAGTATAATCATTAGCGTGACACAGACAATCAATAACCAAATTAGAGGATGTAACACTATATTTAGCGTCTTCGTAGCTCCTGGTGCCCAACCTAAGAAGATGTCATACCAATGGTGCTCAGTTACTTGCTGGATGCGTGAAGCAATGTGCATAAGCTGTTTGGCGTCTATGGTCATCTGTATGGCGGTATCCTTGGTATATTTAGCCGCCATGTTGAATTTAGCAAATGTGATTTGTGCGTAGCACCTGATTGCCTCTAGTCTAGGTAGCTTCACAACAAGAGGTATGTTCCATTCTAACTGTGCTTGCATTTGCATCTGTAATGTGGTTGTGGTGAACTTGGTCGGTATAGGATGTGAGTACTTATGTCAATAATGCTGGTAATATTGCTCATACACATTACCTGCTCTCAGGTGGTTTGTACAAATCCATTAATAAGTAAGGGATGATTTGTAACGTAACATATACTCTCTGTTCCTACCTGATATAAGTCTGTGCCATTAATAGGATAAGGTAACCATTCACATTCTCCTGGTATTGGGTGAAGGCATGGATCTAGCACCCGTCCAGTGTGGATACATACCCACCCCTTAGACCAATCTGCACATCTAGTGGGATCTACGATGTGATTTGTTTGATCAATCCACTTTTTGTCAGTGTGAGGTATCCACCATTCTTCACCTATCACTACAGGGAGCAATATAAAGGGGCACCATATTTCAGGAGGAAGACCACTTCTAGCTATATCAAAATGAGCATAACACATTTCTCCCTCAATGAAATTGTATGTGCTTTACCCATATTTCCTCAGGCAAATGCAATTGATGTCTCCAATATTCACCCTGAAGCTGTCCCCATTCCGCTTTGAAGTCTACATACTGTTGATTAACAATGCTTTGCCATAGTATGTACTGAATGCCTTTGGACACTCTTTGTGTGCTTTGAAAGCTTTTTTCAAATTGTTCATAAGTGAAATTATGCCATTGCCAATCACGATACAACCCACGCAGAACCTTCCATACTTCTTGTGAGTGTGTGGGCCCCCATTGTGAAATTACTTTTATGGCCTCCCCTGTACTATATCCTGTAGAAGATAGCTTATTCCTAATGGCTTCAATATCAAAAGCGTTCAGGGCCCCTACCCCAATACCGGTGGCCCCGGCTATCAAGGAACCTAGATCTCTTCTGATGCGTAACTTCGGCAAGGGCCATAACTGTAGTGTCCATGGTGTGCATAATGGATCATACTTAGAAACATTCCCCTTGGCAATAGTTAGCTGTAACACAATATGGTTAATTATGCTTGCATGCAAAGCTTGCTTACATCCTATTCTATATCAAACTATGGAAACGTTGCCTAAATTGCTAACCATGCGTCTTTCGGCTACATAAAACATAAAGGCGGGCGGTTTGGAGTATCGAACTCCTTTGGTTCCATTGTTCTTTGTAACAACCACCATATGTCCTTGTAAAATTTTTTGTTTGTTGGAACAATCATAGGGTCTACACGGATATGCCTGTACTGGTGTAAAAGGTACAATGGTATCACAATATTTACATAGCATGTTTAGCTTATAATTCAAAGCCTGTACTGTTGCTGGCATCCCCTGCAACTCGTTCAGTCTGTTGGCATGTCGGATTTGCTGTCCAGTTACCTTCCAGGTTACAGCTTTGGCAGCCATCCACTTGCCTCCAGGTACCTTCACGTTGCAAAGTGAAACATTTCCCTGGTCATCAGTCACGTTAGCGGCTTGAGGTGCACAAGTGACATGAAGGTCCGTGATGACATTCTCTGCTATATTCGGTCAGACCCATACACTTTTTCTGGTTATAATCATGACCGCAAACTGGAACCACGTCATCGATGCAGGTGTCATCATTTACGACCGTGGGGTAAGTCTCACTGCAGATACAAATACAGGTACATTAGAGTACTTTAAAAGTACAATATATGTACTCCCCACCCCTTGACTCAATATTTCTCCTGCCTCTGGCTTTTTCCCTGAATGATGCACCCATACTCTTCTTCCTGTGCTTCCAAATCCTCCCTCACCTCTCTGGGTGCTACCGGGGGGGGCAGATCTTTCTTCAATGTGGGGGGTATACCCTTGTTCACAAATCAATTGAGAAAGTCTGACATGTGCTTGATACGATACATTAGCATCTCCTTGGTTCAGTAATACTACTTTAACCTCTCCTCTAAAATCTGGGTCTATGACTCCTCCTAGCACCAACACTCCCTTGATGGCTAGGCTGGATCGAGGGGCAATTCTACCATATGTTCCAGGTGGTACTCTTACTCCTATTCCTAGGGGAACAGTCTTCACCTGTCCTACGGGTATTTCTCCATCCTCTGGAGCAAACAGGTCCAATCCTATACTGCCAGAGGTAGCCTGTAAAGGTAATCAAGCTCGAGGGTCTGTTTTCCAGACAATCATTGGGTGGGTGATTTCTTTATCATGCCCTGTCATCTGAATTAAAGGAGTCTGCTGCCCAACTGGTCTATTGTTCAATTCGAACAAGGCTTTGTCTAAATTACTACTCCATCCTTTTAGAGTCTGAGGTGCTGATAACTTTTTTAGCTGTTCTTTCAACAATCTGTTATATCTCTCAATCATACCTGCAGCTTGTGGATAATAACTAAGGTGTAAAATCCACTGAATTCCCTTTTCCTGCGCCCAGTCCTGCACTGTTTTCCCTGAAAAGTGTGTGCCCGTATCTGTTTGGATTTCATCAGGTAACCCATAATGTTTTATCAGGTAGTTTAGCCCTCGCAAAGTGGACTTCTGATCTGCAGACTTACAGGGCACACCCAACATAAGGCCAGAGTAGGTGTCCACCATGGTCAATACGTAGCTTTTTCCTCCTTCCTTTGGTAGCTGCCCGATATAGTCCAATTGCCACATTGTAGCAGCTGCGGTTCCTCTTCTGATATGGCCGCTAGGCTTCTTTTGCAGGGGCATTTGTCTTATCTGGTTGCATGTGGGGCACTCCTTTACTGCTTGTTGCACCTGATCTTTAGTAACTGGAATCTGTTGTTGCTGTGCCCATGCATAAGTGCCATTCTCTCCTAGATGTCCAGATGTTGCATGGGCCCAGTTTGCTAGAGCAGCTTCAGCCTCCTCATTGATGACCACTGTTCGTGTTTTGACCATCTGATCTGTGGTGTTGTTGAATAGAGATGCAAGTGAGGTGTCCGATGGGCAATGGGCATCCACATGTCTGACATAGATTTGACATTTTTGCCCTTTCTTCCACATCTCTTCCCATAGCTGCTCGCCTCCCCAAATGGGGGTGCCTTTGATTTTCCATCCATCCTTGCGCCAGGTCGGGGCCCAGCTTACTAGTCCTTGGTAAGTGGCCCAGCTGTCAGTGTACACAAACGTTTTCTCTCCGATGGGGGCCTGTTCGATCACTGCTGCTACCCCCTGCAGTTCAGCAAGCTGGCTTGATCCATCTCCTCCTCGCAGCAACAGCGTTTCTGTAGCAGGCTGGAATGCGACTGTTTGCCATTGTCTTTTTCCTTGATGGTACCGGGCGGTGCCATCTGTGAACCATGCATTTTGCTGTTCTTCTTCTGTGAGTTGTTCAAAAGATGGGGCTGTTTTAAATGGTGAGGACTCCATCTCAGATGGCTCTGGCGAGGGGACCATTGCCTGTACGTCCACTGCCCCCAGCATATCTTCTTGTAACTTCGACACTCCTGCTGGCCCCGGTTTTGCCCTCTGCTGCAGATACCATTTCCACTTTACGATGGTAGACTCCTACACCCTGCCTACTTTAGTGCCAACCCCTCCTTCTCCTATCCAGCCTAGTAAGGGGACCCGTGTTCTTGAGGTAACCGGCCGGTCACCAGTTATGCGTTCTGTTTCCACTAATGCCCAATATGCTCCTGCTAGTTTTTTTTCTAGCAGGGTGTAATTGCTCATGGATGGTGTTAATCTCTTTGACCAGAATCCTTGTGGCACTCTCTTTTTTTCCCTGCCTCTGCCATAAGCTCCACATCACTACATCATCCTGTACTATCATTTCCAGCTCAAACGGGTCTCCTTCTGTGATGGAACCTAACGCAAAATAATTCTGTAATGCATCTTTTGCTCCCTCAAAGGCCTCTTGCTGTTCAGGTCCCCATTGGAAAGGGTGCATTTTTCGTGTGACTTGATATAATGGTCTCAGTATTAATCCTAAGTGAGGGATATGTTGTCTCCAGAATCCCATCAAACCAATAAATCGTTGTGCTTCTGCCTTAGTTGAAGGAATCTTTAGCTGCTGTACCACATCAATCACTTTATGCGGTATTCTTTTTACTGGTCCTGACCAAATAGCGCCCAGGAATTTCACCTCTTGTGCTGGGCCTTGGACCTTTTTCGGGTTAATAGCCCATCCCCTCTGCTGTAAGTATTCAATTAACCTTTCCAGTGTGTCTGAGACTTTCTTTTTAGTGTCCCCAGTGATCATGATGTCATCAATGTAATGTGCAAGTCGAGTGCAAGGGTAGGTCACTCCCCCTGCCGCTGCAGCTCCACCAGCCCAGGCTCCTGAGACCTCCTAGCAAGCCCAGCAAATTCACCGTAAGTACCCCCCCCCACCGCCCAGCCCCTCGTCTTGCCCCGCGCTACTCACCTCCTCTCCTGCTTCTTTTCTTCATCTCTGTTCTTCCTCTGTGCTCTTCTTCTGTATTCTTCTTCTGTACTCTTCCTTCTTCCCTGCTCCCCGTCTTCTATCTTCATCTGTGTTCTTCTTCTGTGTGCTTCTTTCTCTCTCCTTTGCACCGCGACCTGCGTGTGCTCTCTTCTTCTGTGTCCCTCTTCTTGGCTCTTCCCTCTGCTGCTCGTCGCTCCTCTTCTTCTTTACCTTCTTCTGTGTTCTTCTGCCTTCTGATCTTCCGCTCCCCTTCTTCTTTACCTACTTCTGTGTTCTGCTCTTCCGCTCCACTTCTTCTTTACCTTCATCTGTGTTCTTCTGTCTTCTGATCTTCCCTCTTCTGCTCCTCTTTTTCTTCTACCTGCTTCTTGGTTCTTCCCGCGTCTGCCCTCCTGCTCCTGTCTCGTCTCTCTGACCTCCCTCACTCGCTACCCCCTCTGTAACGCCCCTATCTACCTATCTCTCTATCTTTCCCCCTCACTCGCCACCTCCTCTGTAACCCCCCTATCTTCCTATCTTTTCACTCTTGTATCTCTCACCCTCACTCACCTCCACCTCTGTAACCCACCTCTGTAACCCCCTATCTTCTATCTCTCACCCTCACCCACCTCCACCTCTGTAACCCCCTCCCCTATCTTCCTAACTTTCCTCCTAACTTTCTTCCTAAACTCCCCGCCATCCTTAACCCCCCATCCCCCATCTTTTCTCCCCTCTACCTGTCCCCCCTCCCTCCGCTTTCCCGCCGCCACCTCCTGCACGCCCCGCCCCCCCCAGCTCCCATTCGTCGCCCCACTCAAGTCCCCCGCCCCCAGCTGACCCCCTCCCTCTTATGGCGGCCGTTGCGCGACAGAGGTAGCGACCCTTGACCCAAGGGTAGGTCGCTCCCCCTGCCGCTGCAGCTCCACCAGCCCAGGCTCCTGAGACCTCCTAGCAAGCCCAGCGAATTCACAGTAAGTACCCCCCCCCACCGGCCAGCCCCTCGCCTTGCCCCGCGCTACTCACCTCCTCTCCTGCTTCTTTTCTTCATCTCTGTTCGTCCTCTGTGCTCTTCTTCTGTATTCTTCTTCTGTACTCTTCCTTCTTCCCTGCTCCCCGTCTTCTATCTTCATCTGTGTTCTTCTTCTGTGTGCTTCTTTCTCTCTCCTTTGCACCGCGACCTGCGTGTGCTCTCTTCTTCTGTGTCCCTCTTCTTGGCTCTTCCCTCTGCTGCTCGTCGCTCCTCTTCTTCTTTACCTTCTTCTGTGTTCTTCTGCCTTCTGATCTTCCGCTCCCCTTCTTCTTTACCTTCTTCTGTGTTCTGCTCTTCCGCTCCTCTTCTTCTTTACCTTCATCTGTGTTCTTCTGTCTTCTGATCTTCCCTCTTCTGCTCCTCTTCTTCTTCTACCTGCTTCTTGGTTCTTCCCGCGTCTGCCCTCCTGCTCCTGTCTCGTCTCTCTGACCTCCCTCACTTGCTACCCCCTCTGTAACGCCCCTATCCACCTATCTCTCTATCTTTCCCCCTCACTCGCCACCTCCTCTGTAACCCCCCCTATCTTCCTATCCTTTCACTCTTCTATCTCTCACCCTCACTCACCTCCACCTCCACCTCTGTAACCCACCTCTGTAACCCCCTATCTTCTATCTCTCACCCTCACCCACCTCCTCCTCTGTAAACCCCCCTCCCCTATCTTCCTAACTTTCCTCCTAACTTTCTTCCTAAACTCCCCGCCACCCTTAGCCCCCCCTCCCCCATCTTTTCTCCCCTCTACCTGTCCCCCCTCCCTCCGCTTTCCCGCCGCCACCTCCTGCACGCCCCGCCCCCCCAGCTCCCATTCGTCGCCCCACTCCCGTCCCCCGCCCCAGCTGACCCCTCCCCCCTCCTCCCTCTTATGGTGGCCGCTGCGCGACCGCGCCACTGGCGCACCGAAGGCGCACCAAAGGCAAGCCCGTCTGCGCCCATCCGCACCTGGCCCGCGCCCAGCGCCACGACCCCTGGCCCTCAGCACTCCCAAACCCCGCTGCACCGCTACGACCCCATCACCCTCCACGCCCTCAACCCAGGGCGCTCCAGCACCTGCTTCCAAGCTAACCCGAAACGTACCCACGGACCCTTCGCATGTCACACCTGCAAACTTACCTTCCACTATGAAACAACCACGACCACGACCACCAGACCACGCCCCATCAACCACCTCAAATGCATCCTGATCAACGCTCGATCTGTCCACAAGCACGCCGTTGAACTCTGGGACCTCCTGGACTCCACCGCTCCAGACGTCGCCTTCATCACTGAGACCTGGATGAACGCCTCTTCGGCCCCCGACATCGCCATAGCCATCCCCGAAGGCTACAAGATTTCCAGGAAAGACCGCACCAACCAAGTAGGAGGAGGAATCTCCATCGTCTTCAAAGACTCCATCAGCGTCACCACCTCCACCGAAGACACCCCCCTCGCCGCCGAACACCTGCACTTCCAAATCCGCACAGACCCCAGGACCACCCTCAGAGGATCCCTCATCTACCGCCCCCCCGGACCGCGCGCCCTCTTCAGCGACTCCATCACCGACTTCATCTCCCCGCACGCCCTCGCCTCGCCAGACTACATCCTCCTCGGCAACCTCAACTTCCATCTGGAACAGAACAACGACCCCAACACCACCGCCCTGCTCGCCAACCTCGGCCTCAAGCAACTGGTGAACACCCCCACCCACATCGCCGGACACACGCTCGACCCCATCTTCTCCGCCAGCAAACACGTTTCCTTCAGCCACGCCTCCGCTCTACACTGGACCGACCACAGTTGTGTCCACTTCACCTTCCGACGCAAGACCCGCCACCTCCGCACTCAACCCATCCCTCGTCGACAGTGGAACAAAATCCCCGAAGAACAGCTTTTCTCCGATCTCATCGACAACCAACCCACCTTCCCCGCCGACCCCAACGATGCAGCCCTCAGCCTCACGAACTGGATCACCAACTGCGCAGACAACCTCGCTCCCCTCAGTCGCCTTCCGAGACAGTCCAACACCAAAAAACCTCTCTGGTTCTCTGACACCCTTAAGGAATCAAAGAAAACTTGTCGCACCCTCGAGAAAGCATGCCGTAAGGACCACACCGCAGACAACATGACTGCCCTCAAGAACGCTACCCGCGAACACCACCACCTGATCCACGCAGCCAAAAGGAATTTCTTCACAGACAGACTGGACAAAAACAGCCACAACAGCAGAGAACTCGTCAACATCGTAAAAGAGCTCTCCAACCCCAACGCCAACGCCAACGCCATCACGCCCTCACAAGACCTGTGCAACTCCCTCGCCACCTTCTTCCATCGTTAGATTACCGACCTACGTGACAGCTTCGGACACCAGACCCAGCCGACCACCACTGAACCCACACCCCCAGCCATCACCCTCAACGCCTGGACCCACATCAACACAGAAGAGACCAAAACCACCATGAACTCAATCCACTCCGGTGCCCCCTCGGACCCCTGCCCACACTTCATCTTCAATAAAGCCGACAACATCATCGCCCCGCACCTCCAGACCATCATCAACTCCTTGTTTTCATCTGCCACCTTCCCCGAGAGCTGGAAACACGCTGAAGTCAACGCCCTACTGAAGAAACCTACGGCTGACCCAAGCGACCTGAAGAACTTCCGCCCCATCTCGCTCCTCCCCTTCCCTGCCAAAGTCATAGAGAAGACCGTCAACAAGCAGCTTACCATCTTCCTTGAAGACAACAACCTTCTCGACCCCTCTCAAACCGGATTCCGAGCCAACCACAGCACTGAAACCGCCCTCATCTCAGTCACAGACGACATCAGAACCCTGATGGACAACGGAGAAACAGTCGCCCTCATCCTCCTCGACCTCTCGGCTGCCTTCAACACCGTCTGTCACCGCACCCTAATAACCCGCCTCCGCTCCAACGGGATCCAAGGCCAGGCCCTGGACTGGATCGCCTCCTTCCTCTCCAACCGCTCTCAAAGAGTCTACCTCCCACCTTTTCGCTCAGACCCCACCGAGATCATTTGTGGCGTCCCACAAGGATCCTCGCTCAGCCCGACACTCCTCAATGTCTACATGAGCCCCCTCGCCGACATCGTACGCAAACACAGCATCATCATCACCTCCCTCACCAAGGACCCCACCAGCGCCAAGACCAACCTGCAAGATGGAATGAAGGACGTCGCAGATTGGATGAAACTCAGCCGTCTGAAGCTGAACTCAGACAAAACGGAAGTCCTCATCCTCAGTAACATCCCGACTGCCTGGGACGACTCCTGATGGCCCACGGCCCTTGGCACCGCACCGACCCCCTCAGACCACGCACGCAACCTCGGATTCATCTTGGCCCCCTTCTCACCATAACCAAACAAGTCAACGCCGTATCATCCTCCTGCTTCCTCACCCTCCGCATGCTCCGGAAGATCTTCTGCTGGATCCCCGCCGACACCAGAAAGACCGTGACCCACGCCCTCGTCATGAGCCGCCTAGACTACGGCAACACCCTTTACGCTGGGACCACCGCAAAACTCCAGCAACGTCTGCAACGAATTCAAAACGCCTCCGCCCGCCTCATCCTCGACATGCCCCGCAACAGCCACATCTCCGCCCACCTGAGACACCTGCACTGGCTTCCCGTCAGCAAAAGGATCACCTTCCGTCTCCTCACCCACGCACACAAAGCCCTCCACAACAAGGGACCAGAATACCTCAAACGCCGCCTCAGCTTCTACGCTCCCACCCGTCTTCTCCGCTCCACCAGCCTCGCTCTCGCCGCCGTCCCTATCATCCGCCGCTCCACGGCGGGTGGGAGGTCCTTCTCCTACCTGGTGGCCAAGACTTGGAACACCCTCCCCACCATCCTCAGGACCACCCAGGACCACTCCGCATTCCGGAGACTCCTCAAGACCTGGCTCTTCGAGCAGCAGTAACCCCTTCCCCCTAGCGCCTTGAGACCCGCACGGGTGAGTAGCGCGCTTTATAAATGTTAATGATTTGATTTGATTTGATTTCCTGCCGAGAAGTTGGCTAAATCTCTGGCTATTAGCCCATGACACAATGTGGGACTATGCACGTACCCCTGGAGAAACTTCCTGAATGTGAATGTTCTGTCCTGCCAGCTTATTGCAAATTGGTCTTGACCGGCCTCATCAATATCAATTGAAAAGAAGGCGTTTTCTAAATCAATCATGGCATGCCATTCCCCCACATCTTTAGTCAACTGTTCCACCAGTGTGATGATGTCTGGGACTGTGGCTGCCAAGGGTGGAGCCACTTTATTCAGTTGTCGATAGTCGACAGTCATTCGATAGGTATCATCTGGTTTCTTCACGGGCCATATGGGAGAGTTAAATGGGCTCACATCCGGCCTTAACACTCCTGCATCTAGCAGCCCCTGAATGGTTTCTGAAATCTCTTTATGACCTCCGGGTATGCGGTACTGTTTAATGCACACCGGCTCCTTTGGAGGAGGCACATGTAATGGACTCCACTTTGCATGCCCAACCAGAACTGTCCTAGATTTCTTTATACGTACGCTCCTCACACCAAAAGTAAATGTTCCCCATTGCGTATCAATAGTTTTGCCTAGTAACAAATCCATGCCAATAATGTGTTCTGGTACTCCGGCTATTAATACTTCTGCCGTGAACGGGGGTCCTTTACCAATCGACAATTTGAGCTTAACAGGTTTGGCCTCTGTCTCTGCACCCCCGTTACCATTAATGATCACACCCTTTCCTGGCAGCCTCTTAGGGTTTCCATTTATCAAAGTTACTTCCGCACCTGTTTCGAGCAGTGCCATAACATGTTGTGTTCCTTTGTGCCAATAAAAGATGAGAGGTACATATGACCGCCTGTCCCCGGGGCTTACCTCTTGTACAGCTCTGACCTCCGGGGTTTGGCCTGACCTTCATAATAAGGGGTCTGGGACTTCCCAGCTATCGCTGGAGAAGTCGCGATATAGAGTTGAGACAGGCAGCTTCCTATTTTTACCTGATTCTGTTTTATCCTTCTCAGACTCTTCCATGGGTGGTGCTGAGGGCTGCTTCTCATCAAATGCCTCCTTCTCTTTCTGTCTACGCTGCAAAGCTTTCCATTATTAAGCAGATAAGGGTAATTACTAGGCATTTCCCCTATTAAATTCTAGCAGAATTTGCCAGAGAAAGACAGACTTCATCATACCTGGCAATTACAGTGAGAAAAAGATGTGAACGAATTATAAGTTGTGCGCGGACCATAAATTTCCAATACCTGCACAAGAAGGGATTTTCACAGCTGTTCACATTTTCCAGCACAGCCATAATCACACTTGTAGCGTGATCTTTTCAGTAGACAAAATTATCCACATGGAGAAGTTGTATAAAATTAAATACTTTTATTCTTAAATTAAAATTCCAGGATAATGGACCCACAATGAGACAGTGTCATGTTGGCTCCACGGACTCCAGGCACAGTCTGCCAGTAGTTCTTAGAACCCTCATGATACTCAGAATGGTCACGGTGACATCATGTAAGCACAAGCATGAACAACACAACCACTAAAGTAGCATGCATTGAAATCCTCACTAAATGCTTTATATTACATCATCTTTCCCACATAGAAACAAAACAAATACAGAAAACAAAATATACAATATATGTCAGTAGAATTCAAAATCTTTAAACTTATTCCAAAGTCTTATCATTCTTGAACCCTCAGATCTCAATCTTTTGGCACTAACAGATTCATTTTCATTCTGTTGTTGTTGTTGTTTTTGTTTTCGTCCATCAAGGACAGAATGATAACTGGCATTATTACCAACAATACTCTTTGATGGAATAACATCAGTTGTCAACATAGAATAATCCAAATCTTTGTTGGTCCACGTTTTGAAATATATCTCAGCCTGAGAGTCTGTAATGGGAATCACCCTGTCTCTATTCCACTATCCCTTCACTTGCAGCAAAACAGCAGACTTGCCGGTTCTGATTACTTTGGCAGGACACGTAAATTTAGGGCCAGATGTAGCAAAATCTGTTTTTGCGACTTGCAAATTGCGAGTCTGAGCGACTCGCAATTTGCAAGTCGCAAAAACAGATGCAGAATGGTGTCTCAGACACCTTCTGCGACTCGCTATTGGGTCGCAAAGACCCACCTCATCAATATTCATGAGGTGGGTCGCATTTTGCAACCCCATAGCGAGTCCCTGCACTCACAGGGATGGTGGCCTGCTGTAGTCAGCAGACCTCCATGTCTGTGACTGCTTTTTAAATAAAGCAGTTTTTTTTTTCATTTTGCAGCCCGTTTTCCTTAAAGGAAAACGAGTTGCAAAATGAAAACAAATCCGAAACCATTTGGTTTCGTTTTTTTCAGAGTAGGCAGTGGTCCTTAGGACCACTTCCTGCTCTGAAAAAATATTTATGTCGACATTCACAAAGGGGAAGGGGTCCCATGGGGACCCCTTCCCTTTTGCGAATGTGTTACCACCAGTGTGACACTGGTGGTAACTGCAAGTTGTTTTGTGACCGCATTCGCGGTCACATAGTGGCAGATGTAGCAAAATCCATTTTTGCGACTTGCAAATTGCGAGTCTGAGCGACTCGCAATTTGCAAGTCGCAAAAACGGATGCAGAATGCAGGGGTGTGGAATTTATTAAAATATCTACTTGTCCAGGGGACAGGTTGCTTCTCAAATCTACTTGTCCTGTAAACAGATCTACTTGTCCCTTTGGTGCCATGTAGTGTGGCGACAAATTATGGCAGCAATCTCATTATGTAAGAGCTCTGATAATAGCCTCTCTGATTATGCCAGGGCTACTACCATAATAGGGCTTGAATACTTGCAGTTTCAATCCCTACTGTAGCAATTTCCTTATTTTGCCACCTTTCTGCAGATCTGCATACTGGGGCTGGAGGAAGCAGTAAGCAATAGTTCCAGGGCTGGAATGCCTTTGAGTCTGCAAACCTACTAACCTGCATGTTTTAAAGATTTTCACCAGCTTCTCTCTAATATTTTCCCATAATAAGAAAGGTTGGACATTTACTCCTGACAGTGGCAGAATTAGAACTTCTTCCAGGGTTGGGAAGAAAGTGGCCGGAGGGAAAATGAACTTGCAGATGCTCAATAGATTTTCACATGAGCAAATCTACACATGCGTATTTACCCATGCTAAAATACAGTTCACAAATATTTTATAGGGGTACGACATATACCATGGGTGCACTTTTGTGACTTTCTTTAAGAATTTGGGGCAACATGTAGGTAGGTAGGTTCAGATTTGCGACCCGCAAATTGCGAGTCGCAAATCCGAATGTAGGATGGTGTCCCTGACACCATCTGTGATTCGCAAGGGCTTCGCAAATGCCCACCTAGTGAATAATCATGAGGTGGGTCGCAATTTGCGACCCCCTTGCGAATAGCGGCCCTCACAGGGATGGTGACCTGCTGGAGACAGCAGACCACCATGTCTGTGACTGCTTCCTTAAAGGAAAACGAGATGCATTACAAAAACGAAAAATGAAACGTTTTTGTTTCATTTTTTCAGAGCAGGACCACTGCCTGCTCTGACAAAATGTTTACAGTGACATTCACAATGAGGAAGGAGTCCCATCGGGACCCCTTCCCTTTTGCGAAAGTGTTAGCACCCATTTGAAATGGGTGCAAACTGCGATTGGTTTGCGCCCGCGTTCGCGGTCACAAAACAATCCTACATTGCACTGCGAGTCGCAATTAGGAAGGGAACACCCCTTCCTAATTGCGACTCGCAAACCCGTTTTGCGATTCGGTAACCAGGTTACTGAATCGCAAAACTGGGTTTGTGCATCGCAATGTGCTTTTTGCACGTCGCAAACAGCGAAAGTCGCTGTTTGTGACATGCAAAAAGCTACCTACATGTGGGTCTTGGTCCCTAATTAGGTCTGGTGTTAACAAAGACATTTTGTTTAATAAAAACTTCTATTTCTCTCTCTTTTGGCTGGCTTTACTGTGAGTGATTGCATTCTGCTCTTCCACAAGGAGCATATTGGCACACAAAGTAGTTTTGTTCAGTGTCAGGAACTACAGTGGCAATTAGTGACGTAACGAAACTGGAGGGTGCCCCTTTGCCAAAGAACATGGAGGAGCCCCCTCTCCAGACTCACTCAGGGCAGGTGCTGTGCTAAAGGGGCCCCCTGGAGGGCGGCTGCGGGGCCTTTGTTATGCCACTGGTGGCAAAGTGTGCTTTTAGAGTTAAAAAAATTGGGGTTTTTTTTGGCAGTGTTTGTTACAATGTTGAGGGCCTGGTAGCTCCCACAACAATAAAGTGTTACAAAAGCCATGTCAAAACAAGACACGCATTGATGAAACTAAAAGACTTATAAAAATATGTCAGATCAGGTGGCTTTGTCAGTGTTTGTTTATTTTCATGCTTCCCATATTCGTGTTGAAAATGGTTACACTGATTTTCCATTAGGAATATTTTTGGGAAATACTAGCATGCATCAACACATTTTACTAAATGACACTTCATTTGCATCTAATCAGAGAGCATTCTGGGAGCATTATACTTAGCCTCATAGCCTAAAGTTTTCAAACATGTGTATACACAGCTGTTTTTTTTTTGTACTGAACCAACGTCAGTAGTGAAGTGTGACCTTAAAACATTTATTTACAGCACTCACCCTAATAATCAAGGCTTTCAAATAATGAACCATAAATACAAGTTCGAACAGCATTATCTTTTGGAAACACATTACCTCAACTGCAGAGAGTTCCTCTCTCTGTAAACAGGCAGCCAAAGGGTTTGTGCTGCAGAGGGTTGGGCCTACTTGTCCCAAGGACAAAGTAAACATAAAAACTTGTTGCCCTTGACCCCAAACAAGATGTCCCAGGCGTCGGGCGATAGGAATTCCACATCCCTTCTGCGACTCGCTATGGGGTCGCAAAGACCCACCTCATCAATATTCATGAGGTGGGTCACATTTTGCAACCCCATAGCGAGTCCCTGCACTCACAGGGATTGTGTCCTGCTGTAGTCAGCAAACCTCCATGTCTGTGACTGCTTTTTGAATAAAGCAGTTTATTTTTTTCATTTTGCAGCCCGTTTTCCTTAAAGGAAAACGAGTTGCAAAATGAAAACAAATCCAAAACCATTTGGTTTCGTTTTTTCTGAAAAAATATTTATGTCGACATTCACAAAGGGAAAGGGGTCCCATGGGGACCACTTCCCTTTTGCGAATGTGTTACCACCAGTGTGACACTGGTGGTAACTGCGAGTTGGTTTGCGACCGCATACGCGGTCAGAAATCAACTCTGAATTGCGATGCGAGACGCAAATAGGAAGGGAACATCCCTTCCTATTTGCGAGTTGCATTCCCAAATTGTGAGTCAGTACCAACTCGCAATTTAGGAATGTGCATCGCGTGAGGCCGTTTGCATGGCGCAAACTGCGTTTTTCACAGTTTGCGCCATGCAAACGGCGTGCTACATCTGGCCCTTAGATTCCCCTTTCACTACTCTGTTTGGTTTTTTGATCAACACCCAATCCTTGATGTGAATAGAAACATCCTGAGCATCTTGTTTTATCACAATAACGTTTCTGCATAACTTGTGTATGCAAAACTTTAATTCCAACAACAATGCCATTGCATGTACTATATGAGCTCCGGTCACCTGCATTAGTATTAAACTCAAACCATCTAGGTACAAGTTTAGTTTTAACCTCCCTACCACGTAAACTCTCAAAAGGCGACATTCCAGTAGTTGAATAAGGCATAATTAAGTATGCCCACAATTTTTCTTCCAGAAATTTCTCTATGTCTAAATTGTCCGAAAAGCAGTCTGAATTCCTTCTTTATTAAAACAGTTTGCTCTCTCAATTAGACCATTGGAAGATGAACTATACAAAGCCACCTGTAAATGTTTGACATCCAAACCTGACATTAATTCATTCATTTTTCTTGAAACAAAATGCATTCCATTATCAGTGACAATAGACTGGGGACTGCCCTCAAGACTAAAAACATTTTTTAAGAACTTTATCACATATTTTATAACAGGAGTACCCACAAAATCATAATAGATCCATGTTGAACAATAGTCTACCAAGACTATTATGAATCTCTGCTCTCTAGTATGTAATTTGAAGGGAGCTGTGAAATCCATGGCTACCTTAACCCAAGGTCTTAAAGGCAGGAGTACTGGAGACAAAGATTTGTTAACTGTTTTCCAGTGTTTATCTGATACAATGCACCAAAGGGAGTTTTGAATCAAGCATGAAACACATCAATCTATTCCTGGCCACCAGAAATACTGCTTAAGCTTTTTGCAGGTAGCTGAGATACCTAGATGACCAGTGTGTGCAATAATCATAATGCATTCTCTTAAACTAGCTGGTGGCACAAACAAATTTTCACATAAACCTATTTGATTCTCACATAACTCTGCAGATACTTGAGTAAAACATCTCAATTTGTGTGATAATTATTTTTCATGAGTCCATCCTACTTTTAAAAAATAAAGAACTTTCTGTAAATTTTCATCCTGTTTGTGACGCCATGATCCATTCATCTTCTGTGATAATATCCTCACATGCCATAACCACATCCATGTTGCTACTACACAATCCTCTCCATTATCTTTCACATCATCTGTGTTATTTAACGGAAGCTGTGACAAGCAATCTGCACAATAGTTCTTGCCTTCTTGCACATATCTAATCTCAAAATTATATTTTTGTAGTTTAGACAACAAACAAACTAATCGTGAAGAAGCTTTGTGCAGACCATTTCCACTAAGAAGATAAACAGGAGGTTTGTGATCAGTGTAAAGTTGGAATGAGGTCCAGGATACACAACTTGTTGTGCCATAAAAGAACATTTGTTAATTTTCACAGTCATGCCCCCATTTTCTAGAATTTGAAACACTCTTTCCAACACAATCATACGTTCCTCTCTCAATTTTGTGTGCATTAAAATATCATCTTGAAAAGCTTGTACATGTTGTTCTTCCCTAAACAAATTGTCCATCAGCTTTTGGAAAACACTTGCAGCTGATGCAAGACCAAATGGAAGCCTCAAGTGTTTATAAGCACCATAAGGTGTGAAAAAAGTTGTAAGAGATTGTGATTTTTTATTTAGAGCAAGCTGATGGCAGGCTGCATGTAGATCAATAGTTGAAAAGTATTTGGAGTCTCCAATGTTTGCCATCATCTCCTGTATGCAGGGTAGATGGTGACAATCAACCAGAATATTCTGATTGAGTGACTTCAAGTCAACACATAACCTTAATTTCACAGAGGGTTTCTTGGTGAGAACAATTGGAGAGACCTACTCTGACGAATCAGTTGTAGCTATTTCCCTTCAGAAGTGAGTTTCTCCAATAATGTCTTTAAATCACTTCCCACACTCATGGGAACTGGTCTCAACGTCTCTATTACTGATTCTGAATTCTCTTTCAGTTTATTAACATGTTCAAAGTCGTTCACTGTTCCAATAGCATTGGGAAACACCTTAGGAAACCTTTTTTTTTAAGCAATTGTTTTACTTCTTCAATATTATGTAAGTGAAGAATAGACAATTCTCCTACTACTATAGGTTCTTTATGACCTGGGAGTAGATAGATTCCTAATTTTGCCAGGTCTTTCCAATCCACTATGTTGCTTCCTTTAACCACTACATATACTTTAGTGTGAATTACTCTGCCAAGACACTGTAGATATGATAAGAAATATCCAAGTAGATTCACATCATGTTTGCCAAATGCTTTGGGATTTATGTCTGCTGGAATTATTTGTGTGTTTTGAGGCCACAACTCGAAAAATTTAGAGTCTGCTATTAATGTGACTGGAGCTCCTGAATCTGCCATTACATAAATATCCCTACCATCAATAGCAGTTTTGCAAAATGGTCCTTTGATTTTTTTGCCATTTTGATCATTCTCTTTATCAGTGTCTATCATTTAAAGTACATTCTCTGAGTGCACTCTTGTAGTTCATTAGATTTTTCCACCAAATTGACATTGTGAATTTTGAGTTTACTTGAGGAATTCATACTTCCCCTTCAAGCTGCCTGAAAGTGCCCATTTTTTTTTTTACAACAAGTACACTTTTTTGCCAATTGCGGACACATAAGGTGATTTCCCTTTAACACATATTTGTTCCTCCACTTTTAGAAAATTTGTTCGATTTGGTGAATGCACAGATTTGGGATTCCTCAGTTATGCAATTAACAGGAGATAAACCTGTTGAAACGGTATTGTGTTAATGGTTGTAACTAGCCATGTCTTGTGTTGTTAAAATAGATCTCTCAATACTCTTAGCAATGTCAATAGTTTCTGAAAGTGTAAGGTTCCTGCATGCCAACAATCTTCCATGCACTTTTTTTTAATAGCAGTTGAACACAAACTGATCCCTGATGTAGATGTCTACACAATTTTCATATTCACACTTTGAGGCCAACACTCATAGAGTTGCAATAAAATCTTCCACTGTGTCATAGTTTCCTTGTTTGTATTACAAAAAATTATACCTTTCAAGCAATACACTAGTTTCTTCTGAGTATTGTTTAAACATGCGCTCTTTTGCCACAAAAGAAACAGTCCAAGACATATTTTCTGCATCAGGCGCAGGTACTATTGGTAAATTATCAAATACTCTTTAACCTGCCACTACCAAGTTGTTAAATAACAATGCTTTTTTTTTTGAAGAAGGATAGTTATTGGCATCAATAGTATCAATATAGTTTTCAAATATACAAGGCCAGTCTCTCCATTTTTTGTCTGGTCTGCCTGGTTTCTGCAAAAATGGAGTAGGTTACATTTATTTGCCATAACCAAAAGTAAGATAATCTCACCTGTATGTCTTCAGGCACAGAAATAATTGCAACTGCTGTTTTACAACAAGTTGCACAAAATAGGTTTAATAAAATGCGTAAATTATAGTCTGCCTGAAGTATAAAAAAATAAATATATATATGAATAGACTGACTGTATTTACCACTCAACAGCCAACTCGATGATTGTCACCGAACAGAATTGAGAAAACGATACTGAACAATTGTGAAATTAACATTCAAGATGGCCACCAACATGATGGCAGCGTACATTAAAACGTCAAAATGACACAATGCCTGAAGGAAATAAGACTCCATGTGTGTATGTCGTGCTCGGTGCTGAATTAACAAGCGCACCTTACTAACTTTCGTGAAGGCACACGGCACAAACGTTGCACGAACATTTTCTTTTAAATATGCCAGTGAGTTCAAGTCTTTGATTTAGCAAGAGATGATGATATTGTTACATTTGAAGACTCATAGGTAGACAAAATAGCACTCGAAAACCACAAACTTCACTCAGGGTGAATCCTCTTTTACCATACTTAAATACGCTGACTCTTTCACAATTCGTGAACTCACTGCATAACTTGCGGTGCTCTGTCTGCTAATGCCATAGTATCTTCCCATTTCCACCCAATGTCCACAGTATGTCAATTTCTGTAGCATCCAACGGCCACACATATAACGTCGGTGGGCCCGTCTCACCAAAAAATACACTGTACCCTACTCCTGGGACCAGAATGCAGCGTGATCTTTTCAGTGGACAAAATTACCCACATGGAGAAGTTGTATAAAAATAAATACTTTTATTCTTAAAGTAAAATTCCCGGATAACGGACACATGATCAAACAGTGACCAGTTGGCTTCTCGGACTCCAGACCACATCTGCCGGGAGTTCTAAGAACCCTCATGACACTCAGAATGGTCACAGTGACATCATGTAAGCACAAGCATGAACAATACAACCACTAAAGCAGCAAACACTAAAGTCCTTACTAAAATCCTTACTAAATGGTACAGCACCCCTAATGACACTCAGGGGGTCATTCTGAGTTTGGCGAGCGGCCTCCACCGCCCGCCAAACCCAACCCGACAGCTGAACGCTGGTGCCGTCAGGACAGCGTCGGTCCTATTCCAAGTTCGCTGCAGGGCCGGTGGGTGGAAACAGTGTTCCCGCCTGCCGGCCATGCGGTGAAGAGGGCCTTAACATTGACGCTGACTCGGAACTGAGCTGGCGCCACTGTGGCGGTGCAGCTCGTGCAGCAGCATCCATTGCGCATTTCACTGCCTGTAATTCGGGCAGTGAAATGCACGACGGGGCTGTGCATGGGGGCCCCAGCACTGCCCATGCAAAATGCATGGGCAGTGCTGGGGCCCCCAGGGGCTCCCCAGCACCCCCATTCCACCAGCTTTTCCACAGTGGTGTGAACTACCATGAACGTGCTGGCAGAATGGAACTCGTAATCCGGTGGGAAGCGCTTCTTGCAGCGCTGCCCTGGCGGATTACTACCGCCGGGACCGCCAGGCTGGAGGCTGTCTCCAGCCTGGCGGTGTCGGCGGTATTACCGTGACGTTTTGGCCTCAGTCGGAATGTGGCGGATCAGACCGCCACCACCTCGGCGGTCCGATGGCCACCCCGAGTCTAGTGGTCTCAAGACCGCCAGACTCGGAAGGACCAACTCAATGTATCAATCTTGGAAGCATAAAAGTAGAAGTCAGTCCTTCAGTAACTCAAACTTGGGACCTGCAAATTAAGCCCAGTTTTGCCCTCATTAAATTACGTCCTAGCCCATTGGGACTATTGCTGCTCAGGGGTATTCCACCCCAGTATTTCACCTGCTTGCTTGGGTGCCATATGGGGAAAAATCTGCAGAAATCAGCACAATAAAATTGATTTCTGCGTATCATTCCCAAAAATCCATTTTTCCCAATTATTTCCTTTAGTCTCAAATTATCGAGAGACTTGGTAACAGTAAATACGGTTACAGGATATAATCAAATGTGTTGTGAGGACCACTGCTCCGTGTAACCCTATAGCTGCTTTTGTCCAAACAAAAAATATACAAATGCCTGCCTTAAGTCTTCAGCATCAAGGAGTTTTTTTAAACAGGAGGTAGTTAGATTCTGCTATCAGGGTTGGGTTCAAGGTATTCAAGAGTTTAGAGCTCTTGATACCAAAGGACCTGCCTGCATGTTTTGTCATTTGATGTATCACTATTTCATAAGGTGCTGATTTGTCAATCAAAGGTCTCTAAGGGTTGAGTGGGTTTAAGGTTTGAAGGGAGTTAGATCCCTTGTTCCAATAATGGTTGTGGATGGACTGACTATTCAAATTTCAATTCCATTGGGACATAGGGCCTGAATACAACTTTGGAGGAGGTGTTAATCGGTTCCAAAAGTGACGGTAAAGTGACGGATATACCACAAGCCGTATTACAAGTCCATTATATCCTATGGAACTCGTAATACGGCTGGTGGTATATCCGTCACTTTACCGTCACTTTTGGGATGGATTAACACCTCCTCCAAAGTTGTAATCAGGCCCATAGTGTTGTATGGCATCACAGTGTCTTGGACCAAATGATATTTAACAAAAATATTGTGTCCTAAATATTGTTTAAAAAAATATTGCTCTTTTGAAATTAATAATGTTTCACAAGATGGTATTTGAGTCAACGCTATTCACAACAGTATATTTGTCAGACAATATTTTTGTCAATGATATTCTGACATTCAACGAGCAAGAGTAGTGTTTTCCTGGCTGGTTTAGCTTGTTTATGTGTGCAGAGGCGGGGACAGACCTAGACTGCTTGGTTGTTTGGTCTTTGTAATCTATTGATGTGATTTTTTGGAAGCCCTGTGTGGACCACATTACATTAATTCAGCTGTCCCATTAAAAGTGCTCTTTTCAGTCGGGATGTACCCGAGTAAGAACAATTGTAAGTTAACGCCCCTGACCATGTTAATCTGTTAAACTAAAAAAAGCTGTGACACAAGCATTATCCCCAGGTTTCTTAACTTCTGGGATGTGGATGGTGAGGACCCTCAGCTCCTGTGCCACTAAATAAGACACTTGCGAAGGTCAGGTCCACCTTGTATCCTGATCTCAGTTGTAGATCCATTCAGAGTTTCCAGTAATGGAACATTGGGAAATTCAGAGATATTTATTTGAATCTAGGTTTATGTCCAGTCGGAGGTGGATCGTCAGCATACCTTTGGAAGTGTACCTGATGAAATTCTAGAATGTGCACAAGTGAACAAATTACAATGTCTTCTAATGCAAAATAAACATTAGTTCATTATCATGGCATAGAAGTGACTTGCATAACACAACATGGTTCATGCATTCCAATAATACGCAGTGAATGCTAACCTTTTGGATAACCATCCTATACCCACCCCCCTTTCTTCCCACCCCAACTCGCCCTCCCCCCTTGTCCAATAGATCAAAGTCCAACAATAATGGGAAATATTAGTGGAAAAAGGAAAGAAAAAAATCAGGTCTACTACAAAATCTAATAATCTTGTAACAACACTGAAGTTATCAGTTACTTCAGGCAAATACCAACAGCTATACTGACTATTCCTTTTTAGTGGTGCCCTAAAGAACTTATTTGCTATAGTCAACTCTGGATCAATGGATATTTGCTCCCATTTTCATCAAAAACATGTAAAGTGCCCTCCTTTCTACATATTCTACACATTACATGTCCATAGCAGTCCATAAGAAACATCTCTTTTAGCCACAGCTCTGCAATGGGAGGCCTTGTCAGCTTTCCAAAAACAGAGATCACACAGTTTGGCCTCTCCTAAGGCAGTGGCAAACCAGCTCCATATTTTGGGGTAATTTCCGAATAATGCAAATAGTTGTCAAGCATTACCATAGAGTCTCCCAAATCCATTGTAATCTTTTACTTTACTTTAATTTATGTTCATATCGCATTTCAATAAGATCTGTTTGTGTACTATGTCACTATCCACTTCCTGACTTTGTCAACATGTTGAATCATCAGAGATCTCAGACTGTTTCAATCTATAGGGGGACTAGTGGCACCAATGTAATACTTATAATATCCCAATTTTTACCTGGCCCATTGCAGAAGTTTATCATGATATAAGAGTATGTCTAACCAGTCATTGTCATTCCATTCTAGGTTCAGTCAAGAGGACCACCAGTGTTTCTGGTGTGTGCTTGACAGAGAGGAAAAGTCTGAGTCAATTAGGATTTTGTACAGGCCTGAGACAACCCCTTTATAAGTCTCTCATGTTTGTAGATAAGACCTCACAGGAGACTACTAAAGGGTAAAGGGTTGGGATCCCATGCGGAGTGACAGTGTAATATCTGGCAATATTTTCAGGATTGATAGTGCAGACATCTACAGGTGTTGTTATTCTGCCCCCTGCAAATAGTTGGTCATTTGTGTTACCTCCTTGCCAATAAAGACTATCCAAAAGGGTTCCCTCCAAATGACACCACCCACAATCACTCGCTCACATATGGGAACAGCTCACCCAGATCTCAGTCAGAGCACCGCAGCCATCATTAACTCGATCCACTCTGCAGCCCTCACCATACCATCCATCTGCTCCCCTTCCCTACCAAAGTCCTCGAGAAGTCCATCAACCTCCAACTCGATGAACACCTGGAAATAAACAACCTTCTGGACAATACACAATCCGGCTTCCACACCAACCACAGCACAGAGACTGCCCTGATCATTGTCACTGACAAAATTAGAACCCTCCTTGACCAAGTGGAAACAGCGACCCTGATCCTCCTCGACCTCTCAGCAGCAATCAATACCATAACCCACCACACACTCCTCAAGAATCTCCACCACATGGGGATCCAGGCAGACGCTCTCAAATGGATCACATCCTTCATAACAGGACAAACCAGAGAATCTGCCTACCAACCTTCACCCCGGAAACCAAGAGCATCATCTGGGTGCCCCTCAAGGTTCATCCCTAAGTCCCACAATGGTCAACACCTACATGACGCCCCTGGCTAACATCGTCAGAGCACATGTCCTCAACATCATATCCTACACAGAAGACACCCAACTCATCCTCTCGCTCTTAGAAGATCCCTCTGCCACCAGGAGTAACTTCTACAACTTCATGACGAGCTTTCTTGACTGGATGAAGACCAACTGCCTGAAACTCAACATGCACAAGACAGAAGTGCTGATTTTGGGGAACAACGCCTCCCTGTGGAACAACACCTGGTAGCCCTCCCAATTAAGACCAAGACCCATGAAGACAGACCACGCCCACTACCTTGACATCATCCTGGACAGGAAACTCACCATGAAGTGCCAGATCAATGAAGTTTCCCTTTCCTGCTTCCAAACACTCTGCATGCTCCGAAACATCATCAGACATCTCTCCCCCAACACCAGGAAAACTGTGCTCAAGCCCTAGTCACCAGCCAGCTGGACTGTGCCAACCACTTTATGCAAGGATCACCACCCAACTCCTGAAGAGATTTCAGACAATACAAAACTCAGCTGCCAGACTCATCCTCACCTCCCCAGATGAACCCACATCACCCCCAACTCAGGAAGCACCACTGGCTCCCCATGCACAAAAGATGGAAATTTGAGATGCTGACACATGTCTGCAATGCCATCCACGACCAAGGACCAGCTTACATCAACCACCGACTGAACTTTCGTGAACCATCCTGCACTCTGCCTCCCTTGCCATTTGAACACACGTTCCACATCGACTGAAGTAACAGTGGAGGATGCTTCTTCTCCTATCTCGCCACCAAGTCCTGGAACAACCTTCCCCTCCACCTCTGAACGGCACCCTCACTCCCATAATTCAGTAAAGGACTCAAGACCTGTGTAGGAAGCTGGCCCTGTATATACTATATCAAAATGAGATTTAGGGGGTCATTATGACCCCGGCAGACTGCGGAACTCTGGCGGTAGTACTGCCATCAGGCTGGTGGTGTTCCGCCTGCGTATTATGACTGTGGCGCATTCGCCACAGTCATACTGCCAGTCCCGCCAGGATACTGCCAGGCTTCAGCCAGGCGGTCGTAATCCGCCAGAGCAGCGCTGCCCTGGGAATTATGGGAGTCATTATGACCCCGGCGGACGGAGAAACTCTGACGGTAGTACAGCCAACAGGGTGGCGGTGTGCCGCCTGCGTATTAAGACCGTGGCACATTCACCACGGTCATGCCGCCAGTCCCACTAGGACACCGCCAGGCTTCAGACTGGTGGTCGTAATCTGAGTCCCGAACTGCCAGCCTGTCCATGGCGGTAAACACCGCCATGGAAATGCTGGCTGTAAGGGGGACTCGGGGTGCCCCCTGGGGGCCCCTGCACTGCCCCTGAACTTGGCATGGGCAGTGCAGGGGCCCCCAGGCACAGCCCCATCGTGCATTTCACTGCCCGACTTATGGGCAGTGAAGTGTGCGATGGGTGCTGCTGTACCCGCTGCACATCAACATTGCCGCCGGCTCTATTACAAGCCGGCTTCAATGTTGATGTGATTTTTCCGCTGGGCCAGCGGGTGGAAACGCTATTTACGTCTGCTGGCCCAGCGGAAAAGTCATAATAGGGTGCCACGCATACCGCCAGCACCGGCGGTATTGTGGCGCCCGTGGCTTTGGCGGTCGTTTGACAAGACCGCCGAAGTTGTAATGAGGGCCTATGTGTGTAGAGTCCAGGGGTTCCCCAGAGGTTCAAAAGAGGCTAAAGTAGATAATACTAATGCTCTATTTTGTGTGTAGTGTGGTTGAGCAGTTAGGCTTATCAGAGAGTAGTGCAATGCATTTGTTGTACAAACACACAGGCAGTAAAGGAAGCACACACTCAATGTGTGCCAATGTTTTTTATGCAGCAAAAATATATTTTGTTACTTTATTTCTAGAACCATAAGATTCAAGTTGCAGGTAAGTACACTTGCAAGTAAGTATCCACCATATGTATCAATATCGCTTTGTTTCAAATTGGCAAGTTATGCAGTTTTCAAATACATAGCAATAATCTGTTTTAAAAGTTTGCACTGCAATTTTCAGAAACAGTTCTGAGGGGAAGAACTGTTAGCACAGTTTTAAGGTAAGTACAAGACTTACAGTTCCAGTCTCCGGGGGTTAGGATGTCTAGAGGTTGGGGTTCAAGTTAACCCCAAACACTCACCACCAGCACCATGGGGCCGACCGGGTACAGAGATCAATGTTGAGGTTGATTTAACATGGAGACTAGGGGCACTCTTAATCAGGCCTGCTTGCAGGTAAGTACCCGTGTCTTCGGAGGGCAGACCTGGGGGGTTTAGAGGAGCAACGCGGCGGCCACAGGTCAGCACTAAACACACACCCTCATTGGTGCAGGGGCGGCCAGGTGCAAACAAAGCATCAGACTCCCATTGCTTTCCTATAGCGGGACCCCTGGGGTCACAAAGATGCTGCAGGTGAAGTCCAGGCGGTCGGTTCTGGGAAACTAAAGGCTGGACAAGGAGGAGGGCCACCTGCTGAACGTTGCTGCACTCAAGGTCGGATTTCCCAAGGCAAGGGGGCTGCGAGTGCAGGGGTATTGTTTGGTGTCTGGAATCATCGTCCAGTTCTGTCGTGGTCAGGGGGTCCTCCGGATTCAGGCTGCAGGTGTCATTATGTTGGACAGGAGGGGTCAACCCAGGGTGGACACTAGGTTGGAATCACCTGGGGACCAGCTCTAGTCGGTTGGGCCACCTGGGCACAGGACATGGGCGTCGGGTACAGAGTGGGCAGGACTCGCGGATCTGGGGTGGTTCTGGATCCCTTTGTTAGAGTTTCTTTCTGGACAAGGCCGCGGTCCACTGGAGTTCTTGGTCCTCTGGGGTGCAGGCAGGCCTCTTGAGGCTTTCAAAGAGGTCACTGGTCCTGCAGGATGTGTTGCCTTCTGGTTGCAGGGCTTCAGAAGCTGGAGACAGGCCTGTAGGGCTGGGGCCAAGTCAGGTGATGTCTTCAGGCCTCTCTGCTGGGGGTTGGCTTAGCATTCTTCTTTTCTTCTTTCTTCTTCTTGAGATCACCAGGAATCTGATGAGCTAGGTTCAGGGGAGCCCTTAAATCCTGGATTTAGGGGTGTTACAGGGATCAGAGGGCAGTAGCCAATGGCTACTGTCCCTGAGAGTGACTACACACTTCTGGTTTCCATTCCATTTTGGGAGGGGGACACAGACCTAGTTCTATTGGTCTCTGTCCTCCAAACCAAGATGGAGGATTTTGCAAGTCACAGGTTCACTTTAGCTCTGGACACCTTAGGGGTGGTCCCAGCTGAAGTGGTCACTCCTCCTTGTTTTCCCTAATTTTCCGATCGGACTTGCTGCCAAAAGTGGGGCCTTGTCCGGGGGTGGGCATCTCCACTAGCTGGAGTGCCCTGTGGCTCTGTAACAAGAGGCCTGAGCCTTTGAGGCTCACCGCCAGGTGTTACAGTTCTTGCAGGGCGGAGGTGTGAAGCACCTTCACCCAGTGCAGGCTTTGGTCCTGGCCACAGAGAGCACAAAGGCTCTCACCTCATGTGGTTAGACACTCATCTAGAAGTGGCAGGCTGGCACAGACTGGTCAGTCCTGCACTAGAAGTTTGGCTAAAATACAGAGGGCATCCCTAAGATGCCCTCTGGGTGCATTTTTCAATAAATCCAACACTGGCATCAGTGTGGGTTTATTGTGCTGGGAATTTGATACCAAATTTCCCAGACTTTGGTGCTGCCATTATGGAGCTGTGGAGTTCCTAATGACAAACTCCCAGCCCATATACTCTATATGGCCACACTGCACTTACAATGTTCAAGAATGGACTTAGACACTGTAGGGGCATATTGCGCATGCAGCTATTCCCTCGCCTGTGGTATAGTGCACCCTGCATTAGGGCTGTAAGGCCTGCTATATGGGTGACTTACCTATGCCACAGGAAGTGGTTTGTATGCATGGCACCTTGAGAGGGGTGCCATGTTGACATTGTTTTTTCCCCCCCACCAGCAAACACAAGCTTCAAAGGCAGTGTATGTGTGCTTGGTGAGGGGTCCCACAGGGTGGCATAATACATGCTGCAGTCCTTGGGGACCTTCCCTGGCTACAGGGACCTTGGTACCATGGGTACCTTTTACAAGGGATTTAACTGTGTGCCAGGGTGTGCCAATTGTAGGAACAATGGTACATGTTTGGGAAAGACCACTGGAGCTGGGGCCTGGTTAGGAGGATCCCAGAACACTGTCAGTCAAGTCAGCATCAATATCAGGCAAAAAGTGTGTGTGAGGGATAACCATGCCTAAAAGGGCACTTTCATACAACCTGGGTCTTCGAATAATCCCAGCAAGAGCCTAGTGCCTAGATACCCTCGCAGGTGATTAGCCACACTCTACAAATCTGACCTGATTGACAGTATACTTGATTATAGGCGCCTTCTGATGCAATCTGGAATATGTAGTCCATACATTCGCTACTTTGAATTGCATGAGTACCTACACTAGTAATGAGTGAATCTGGGCCTCACTATGGACCTGCCCCAATCAGTTGCGTAAAATGCAGGAGTTTTTGAATGGTCCCTAAAAATATATTTCTGATAACCACCTATCTACAAACCCTCCCACACATTTATTTCACAAGCCTTTGCAATTCAAAGATAGTGTTGTTCCATAATTTCAAGTATGCATCTGCTTTCAGCATTTCCAAAACCTTCTCATTGCACAATGTTGTAGCCATGATTACAGTCATACCACCTCCCTCTATTAGTTTCACTACTAGTGATGTAAGAGCATGAAGACAATATAAAGCATTTAATTAAGATTCAGTTATATAAAGAACATTTTTTGTCAGAGTAAAGCATACTTTTTGATATTTTTCTCAATTGAATTCTGAGTTATTCTCAATGTATTGCTTGTTTTAGGTGGATTGAAATCACTGTTCAACTTGTATTATTGAGGTTCACATCCACTATGGGTTCTTCTATTAATATCAGATCCATAGTGTGATCATCAAAAATATTCTTAAGTTCAATTTCCTAAATAATTTGTAAAGAAAAATCTTTGTTTTTTAAACTCTGTTGTGTTAGTTGTTGATATGATCATTAGGTCTTCATTTAGCCCTCCCAAAGTAACCCTTGAAAGCTGTCTTTATGCGGTAGGGCAGGATGACACATGATGAGAGTCTTATTGGATCACACTCAGGTCTCCCTCTAATACTTATTGGATGCCCTGTCGGGAGAACGTTCTATATCAGCTACTAACAAAGTGCTTTTACAAGAGAGCCAGTTTGCTTGTGATGAAGAATGAAAGGTAGTTTATGAACATACCTTTTTGGAGATTATAATTGACAATGATCTCCTATGATCCTCTGTCATGATTGCTAAAAGTGTGTTGCAATTATAGCCATAACAAAGCATACTTAGTATGAAACATGGCGGGTTACAGTTAGAACCTTCAAAAGTGTTTTAAGCAGTGATCTTTGCAAGCATTAAATATGGCCCACTGCCATTGACCATCTCCTGTCAGGAGGTGGTGAATTGTCCGGTACTGCTGGTGGAGGTTGATGGTGTGGCACCGGGTGCATTGAGCCCCTGTGGTGCCACACCAGGCTCCTTAAACATGTTACATTTGTCATCCGGTTTAGATATTTTCTATTGCGGGTGTGGCCATTCAGGGTAGAACCCATTAGCAATATCAGGATTGCAATCTTGTACTAGCTGGGTATCATAAAACCTTGGAGCTCAGTACCTTAAATCCATAGGAAATGGTCAATCAGGTGTGTCCACCCAACATTCAGCGTTCCTTTTTATAATAATTCTTTAAAAAATATATGGATGTATTTTTGATTTGAATATATATATATATATATATATATATATATATATATATATATATATATATATATATATATATATATGTATATTTTTCCATTGAGGCCCTATGCAATAGTATATCAGAAAATCCTCTCTTTCTTTTTTCAGGCAGCTCAAGGGCTGCCTGTTTTTACTTTAAGAGGTCCTCGCATGGGACCACAGAGGGCCATGGAGGACTACCATTTTGTTAGAGTTAGCGGTCTAGGCAAACTGTGCCATGATTCATCCCCACGTCAGATCACATTGCCTAAGTGTACTGAAGCCGGCCCCCTTTTGGATTATAACACCAGCCCCCTTTTGGATTGGGACACCAGTAAGATTCAGACCCCGGGGAGGTGAGAAGTAGGTAAACAAGCGGGAGTGTCGCTTTGACGATGTAAGTGAAGACCCTGATTTCTCCTCATCGCATTTTTTTTACGCTGATGCGAGGAGTTTATTTTAATGACATATTATATTTTAATGTCTTTAGAGTGTTACTATAAGCACCCACCTCTCCTGGCGGATCCATGATACCGGAGCCAGTAAACTACCATGTATGTTGTACATGAACCTTGTGTGTTATTCTGTGTGTGCTTTACATGTTCCATGTTAAGTATGTCTTGTATTGTTCATAGACATCACAGTGTGCAATAATGATAATTTATCTGCACCCATCACTTGATCACTAAGAATCATGAGTATTCCACACGTTAGGGGTGTTGTTTGCTGAGTCTTTGCACCTCACCTACAACTCGATTAAACTAATTTTGGCCCAGCATTATACTGGGGCAAGCTAGTTGTGCTTCTTATGTCTCCACAGGTAATGCTCTGAAGTCAACACAGGAGATAGGTGTAGTATCCTCTATCCTTAGCATGCAAAGTGCGTGCTTCTACATATAATCTCTCTGCAAGGAGTGATACCAGGGAGTCATCCTTGGTCCTGATGATAAGCCTAGAGGTAGGCTTTGAAACATGTAGACCAGGAAAACAGGTACATAACATACCCTACTTCCACCTACGCCCATTTTTTTAATCATGCCACCACTAGGGTATCCATTAAAGTATTTAAACCACTAGGAGGCAGGTATTCTAACCACTTAAAGACCCCCCACTCCTATCCTTCCTTTTACCTGAATTATACTGACTAAACACTCCCAAAAAAGTGTTCCAGCATATTATGTAGGTCGTAGCACGCAATGTTCCTCAGCGGAACAGGAGGAACCAAATGATGAAGCATGCCACCAAGGGGTAACCCTGGTGGGTGAGTGTTTCCAAAGAAAAAAAACGTTTTTCTTTGTGGAGACTTCACTCTTGCGTCTTTTGGGAAGTTACATAGTTATTTAGGAGGGCGGCCTGGCATTTCATCCTCCTTATCCCTCTTTTTGTTTTGAACATTCAAAGTATTCCACCGCCAATCAAATGTTTACACATTTGAGTCAAAGTGTTATAGAACCAACACTGTACATGGTCTAACTACATTATCTTTTTTATTAGTTATTAAGTGATATTCAGCATGCAGCTTCAAAATAAAGCCAACTGTATCCATAGTCTTTAGACTGGGGAATGAGGGAGCACAGTACCCTCTGATGTTTTCCTTCATACAGTCAACTCCTTTGAAAACAGAATTACCTACAAGTGGGAAATTATTAACATGATACAAAAATAATTGTATGCTTGTGGGGGGCATAAATGGCATATATTTGTAGCTGCAAAATGTGTTAACAATTGTGAGGTAAGAATTCACTGGACAGAATGCTCTTTAGTCATGTCTTAATTAGATTTGTACCCAACCACTCATCACATTTAAGTTTCTGTCATGCGCTCTGTACAATGCTTATGTTTGATATAACCCTTGTGCAATAAAAGTGTTCTATGTTAAGCACTCTACGACTCATCAATCATAGGTGTGGCGATAGCTCAAAAATGGAACATGTCATCAAATTGCATCAGACCATTCCATGCATCCTTCAAATACTACTCAATATGTATGTGTTATAGAATAATTGTATTTCCTTAGAAAAGTCTGATCAGACAAACTCCATCAACGAATCTCAAACTAAGGAATAATCAAAGCTGAGAAATGTGGCTCAATACGAAAACAGTCTACTGTGGGCACAGTATTTAATGCAAGGTGCTGCACTATGCTCTGAAACAATCTTTACTAAATAACTACTATCTTATGGTACATTACAACCAATGAGCTTCATTACAAGTTTTCCAGTGACTCTGTGCCTCGGTATAGGTACCAAGATTAATGATCAATTCTGTCTGGTATCTCCCTGTGAGTTAATGGGGATCATGAGTTAAATTCTGGATCCAGTATGAAGAGGTCTTTAAAAGTAAGAATTTCCCTGAATTCAGGGACTTTATCAAGTAAGTGATGAATATCAAGAATGGGGCTGGTGCAGTTGGGTGTTGGGAGAGAGGGGGTTTTGAGGCACTCTGTGAACATGCCAAGCTGTGGTGTTGGAGGGTTGGGAAGGGGATAGTTTGTACCTATGCCCTCAGCCTTTGTCCCTTTCCATCCACTATTTTGCCAACTATGGCCCATATTTATACTTTTTTAGCACTGCATTTGCGTCATTTTTTTACGCAAAAACAGCGCAAACTTTCAAAATACAATTGTATTTTGTAAATTTGCACAAATTTTGAGTCAAAAAAAGACACAAACGTGGTACTAAAATAGTGTAAATATGGGCCTGTGTGTTTTCACTCTGTAAAACCAGATCCAGTGATTCCAGATCTGGCAATTCGTTGTAAGGATCATACTGTTCGTATTAAATCATTAATCTTGTATTCATGATATTGTATGATATTCTTACTATTTATTTCTATCATCAAAGAAGCAGTGACCAGTATATGTACAGAAAGTACAAAATCCTCCTAAAAATTCAGTATCCTAAGATTCTTGATCTTCTCCTCCAGTTTTCTACTAAGAAAATTCTGATTTAATGGATTTGGGTTTCTCAATACTTAACTTGATCATCCTATCTATGGAGTCCCAGATTACTTCCATATTGTTGGAGGAAAGTCTGAGAAATAAAAAACAAAAAAATATTGGCAAAGAAATATAGGTTTAATCAAAAACAGCTGGAGAGATCAGTTGCATCCGTGGAGGCTGAAACCTGAAGTTCGATGAACTGCTCAGGATCGCCAAGGAGGACGCAAAGAGGTTTGAGGGGAGAAAGCTGTTTATCCAGGATACAAGCAAAAAGAGACAGAGTTTATTATTTCAGATGATTGAATCAGAAAAAAGACCTCCTACCCGCCAGGAAAAAGTATTTTAAGGAGGGCAAGATGGAAGGTAAAAAATTATACCTGTTTGATACGAGGAAAGAAACAAAAACACAAAAGGCAACAATGACTACAATTAGTTGCACATTCTTTAAGTTTTCAATAAATATCATATACGTTATTGGTGCTCAAACACTAAAGTACATCTGCTGCCAACATGTACAAACTGTAACCAACAGAGCAAAACCAGTTAATCACAAAACAAAAAGATAGTGGAGCACACCATAATTTCCTTGTAAAACATATGATTATGAGAGACAAAAGATACCATCAAATCACATAAATATATAAGGAAATCCAATTCAAAATCAATCGCATGAGTGTCTGGGTGTTGGTTACCCTAGACAGTTGATAACCACAAACATAATATATAGATCATAATTTATTTATAAATACACATACTTATAAATATACAATCCAATATAGATAAAAAACACAAACATTATACAAAACCTGTACACAAAAAGTATCGCATTTCATTCCACAGAAGAAATTTTTAGATCACAGATGTTCCAACTTATGTAATACCTCAGCCAATGAATATGTACTTCAGCCGACACGTGTTTCGTCTTATCAAGGACTTTTTCAAGGCTTATTGACAATGTATATTGTAAATCCAAAAGCACTGAGCTTACAAATTCTCTACAATAGTTATAACAGAATGCCCAAAGCTAACCAGGTCCAATTTTATATTTTCAATTCTCACAACGAAGTCCTCAAGGTTTGAAGAAGATGTAAACTATAACCGTAAGAGTGGTACATGCCTGGACCAAGTCAACAGCAGAAAAGTCCCAATCTATATTGTTTAGCCTCTATTTAGGGTCCTGTATCGCTTGCTTCATACATCCGAACAAAAAAAAGCAAGGAGAGTACTGTAAGGGGGAGCAATCTAGTCATTTTTCAGAGCAAATTCACCTTGAAAACTCTAGAGACAGCCTAAAACTTGTAACTAGTGCATTAACTACCCAGAGCAGGTATACATTAAGATCAACCAGCACTAAAAGCATACTCGAAATTGAGGAGAGCTTTGTGAAAACCAACTCTAGAGAAAAACACAGTGTACCAGGGAAAGTGACTACTGTAAAAAGAGGTCCTGAGTTTAAGAAAAGGAAACCAAAGAATAGACAATCTTCACTGTGATAACATCAAAGAACCTTAACTATCACTGAACTACTCTAAGATAATGGAACTAAAATGGAAAGAGGATTCTATCGCATTGCAGAAGGACAGTGAGGCAAGTAAAGCAAAGGCAAAATCAAAGTATGGACGGTGCTGTAGGGAGGAAAGACTACTGACATCCTAGCCTTAAGTATTCCTATTGTGAATAGATTTGAGGTACTGCAAGAATTGAGTGAGCAGGGGAGCTTATTGTAGGCACATTTTCCCCATGGAGACCAGAAAAGGGCAAAGAGTAGGAAGACCACCGGCCCATGAAAGAAGAGGGGGTCAGGAAGTGACCATTCGCTTCGATTAGAGAAGTCCTCCCTTGAAGCTATTATGCTGAACTTAAGAACATGGATATCTTAAGGATTTTTGGGGCCCCTGTTCAGAACAGCTTTGAATGTATGATCCAATGTCAGCTTTTTCATGCTTTCTTTGGCCAGGTCACTGATAGTGCACAGGAACCCTTGCCCAAATTCCAAATGTGTTTACATCTAATATGAAGAGATAGTGACACATTTTCAATATGGTAACACAGCATCAGCTCACTAATAAAACTGGAAATAATCTCTGTCTCCCTCCCATTTCTCATACGTGAGGTACTTTTTTGATCTAAAAGAAACTTCTTTTTATGCATTTTGCATGAAACACAAACACAACATCTCTTGGCAAAATGTCTGTAATGGACTCACACGTATCCACATTAAAAATAAATTAAAGAAAAACAATCTGTTTTACAATTATTCAAGGTCAACAGGGCAGTATTCTTTGTAGAACAGAGTTGGCTGTATCTGGGGGCCCTCTGAAAGCCTGGAGCCCTGGGCCACAGCACACTTTTCCCATGCCTTAAAACATCTCTGCTTCAGAACGGAGATAATGACAAGACTCAAGAGAGCAGTGGCGGACGGTAATTTTAGGAGAGAAGGGGATGGGAGGGACACACAGGCACACATGCACACTCACACTCATTCATTTGTACGCACGCGCACACACACAACACTCTATCAAATATTCAAACAAACACACACATGCACCAACTATTAATTAAAAAAAAACACACACACACTTACCTTCAGCTTTGCCTTGGAGGTCCCAGGAGGGTTGGGACTGCTGCCTTCCCCCACTTGCTAAACTAAGGTCAACCAATGAGGGAAGGCAGCAGTCCCAACTTGTCACAGAGTGGGATGGGGTCAGTGAGACTGCTGATTCCACCCCACTCTGTGGCAAGGTGTCACTGATTGACACTCGGCCCTGGGCGCTTCAGGGCTTAAAACTGGAGAGCACAGGCCCGAAGCAAAGAGTGATTTTCCCCTCCTCATGAGGGGGAGGGCCCTAAGGCACCTTTGCTAGGCTGAAGAGGTCACACCCACACAGCTGTGACTTCTTCAGCCCAGCAAAGTTCAGTTTAGGCAGCCGGGAGCCTGCACAAATAGCGCATGTCTAGCTCCTGGCTGCCTGACTCGAAAGTGAAGAGTGCCTGTCAGGATGAACTTTGCTCAGCCTGACGGACACTCTTCTTGAGGGGCAAAAGGTGGGTGGGTGTGGCCCCTTAGCCCCAAAAAACAGGCCACGACTGCAAGAGAGCAACCAAAAAGAAATTCAGGGGCCCTGCCATGCTCTTAAGTGTGAGTTAGAGAACTGTCAGAAACAATTAAGATCTTTGATTTGCTGTAGCGTATTCCATTGCAAGATTTTGCTTTAAATGAGGTCAATGGATCTTTTTACCCAGCATAAGGGTCTGGAGACATAGGCATCAATTACACAGCAAATCAATTTAGAATGACAGTATGACCAATGTGGCCACACAAGGAAAAATCCAGTTTGAAATAAAGTCCAAAGGATTTTATTACAGATTAAGGCTCTGAATAATTTGCAAAACAAGACTGTAAAGATACAGAATCATAATAGGCTGTCCAAACTTCCTAGGGAAGTTCAAACAAACTAACATCAAAAAGACTAAGCACTCACTCAATGCTACACATAATAGCAATAAGAAAATTTGAAAAGGAGGAAACAAAAACTGTCTAATTCTGTTTATCATTTAGCAGTTTAACTTCTACAATTTAGTAACCTGGGCAAGGGGTGAATTGGGAAAAATTAATCTAGGGTAACAGATTACTAACTAAGGCTGGAAAAAAGTAGGTAAAAAGGGAATGTGTCAGAATTTCAGAATCTCGGTCAAGAGTCTTCTCTGGGTCAGGGAAAAATCTCTAAGTCTCAGCACAGCATCTAAAAGGGGCAAGGGTAGAGAGGACAGTACCTCTCAGAGTCCAAGGGTTCAGCAAGTAGGGTGGGGAAAATCTTCTTAAAGAAGAATGCAAGGAGAGAATGCTGGAGTGGGGTCTGAGAGAGACTGCAACTGAATCAAGTGGAAAACGATATATCAAAATTCTTATTGCGAAATGATCCGTCCATCCATCACTCCACATGACGCAGAAGGTGTAGCTGTCTAATTGACGCCAGCCATGCGACAGAGTCAAGCAAACTGCAAAGTCACATTATCAACATGTAGGAAACATCCATCTTGGCCCATCTGTGCACGTTGAAACAATTGTATACATAGTCCATTCCACAGTTCATGAATGTACAGTGCACAATGTTAATTCCTCAGGCTTACTATGTGTAAAACAATAGAACATCTATTACCAAGCTAGCACTCTAATGCTAACCGAGTCTGAAAGAAATGTTCACATTAGCAAGAATGACTAATCATTCTCTGCGCAGTCAGGAAATAGGGCCTTGCAGGTCTCACTTAGACTAAACAAAGTGAATTACAACGGAACATTCATTTATGCGCCCTGGCTGGGTGCTCCCAGCCAATCCTAATGCTGCTCTGAGCAGCCTCCGGATTGGCCTCAGGGCAGGCTGGGAGCCTGTGCCTGCAGCCTGTCTGCATGAGAGGAGTAGCGCAGTGGTGACGGCGGCGGCAATGATACAGGTACGTTTAAAAAAAAAATGTAATCCCTCTATACTCCCCCAGTCCCTCACTCCCACTTGCGCCGCCCCTATTTAGTACCGCAAGCCACTCCTGACATTAATATTGTGACTTTCAGTGCACCACTTTACAACAAAACTATGAATACTTTGATTAACAAAATGTATAAGTTGTCAAATGTAGCTAACCGTTGTGACATCAGGGACAGTATTAAAATCTCTGCTCCATCAGAAGAAAACACGGAGAAAGTGAATGCAGATTTGTAGGAAATCATATGTGAGCTTGAAAACTAAGGCCCATATTTATGGAAGATTTGCGTCACCTTAGCGCCATTTATTGTATATGCTCGTGGAATTATTACTAAACCAGCATACAGGCATGGCATCAGGGACCGGGAGGAGATTAAGAAGACGGAGGTACAAGAAAGGAACAAGAAATTCAACAACAGAGTGGTGATGCATCAAACAAGAGGGTGGAACTGCAATTAAAACTAGAAAGGTTAGAGTCTGGGTACAAAATAAGTCTGGAAACGAAAGTGGAAGATCAGAAGAGGGTCAATATTTTGAATTAGGGGAGAAGTGTGGGACATTGTAAGAATGGAAATCTAGATCTGACAAGATCAAGAACTTTATGAACTCTTTACTAATGTGTGATGGAGAAGGGAAATCAGTGCCCCAGAAGGTAAAGAAAGAGGGATGCTTAAAGGCTTTAGCAGACTGTATGCAGAAAAAGGTTCCTAGACATAAATAGGGCTAAGGACTGGTTGTCTCACAGGGAATTGCCCAGACTTACTAACACTAAAAAAGCAGTATTACACAGGGAAATCACGGAGGAGGAGATAGCAAGCTAACTAAGAAAATTAAAGAACAGAAAGGCAGGAGGCCCTGATGAACTACATAAGAAGTTGGTCGGATAACAGATACCAGTATGGAAAACAATGTTTAATTTGAAATTGGTTAAGAATAATGAAGGCACTCTTTCTTGAAAAGAAAGCACCATTACTTTGATACTGAACTTAGCAAGGACATTAAGAAATCAGATTGTTATAGACCAATATCCCTTTTAAATTGTGATTATAAGATCTGTGCCTACGTTATGGCCAAAACACTGCTCAACATTATTCCCTCAATAATAAACCCTGACCAAAGAGTGTAGTTGCCAGGGAGGCAACTAATTGATCTGACTCATTCACTGATTGACACAATAGGTATTGTTGAGACCTAATGCTCACCATTACCAGTAACTACCCTGGATGCAGCAAAGGCTCTGGATAGGGTGTATCGGTGGGAAGCCATGAAAGCTTTTGGTTTCAGCCAACATATATTCCATACCATTATAGTGTTGTATGAAACATCTTCAGTGAGAATACTTATAAATGGGGCATTAACAAACAAATGTTGTATTACAAGAGGTACAAGGCAAGGATGTCAACTTTCGCTCATCTTGTTTAATGTGTATATTGAGCCATTTGCACAGCAGGCTCGAGCAAACTATAACATCATCCCATTTCAGGCCTTAGGACTGACAATGAAGGTTGCATTTTATGCCGACAATATAATACTCCATATGACGGATCCAGCTCATTCAATACCAGAACTGGAAAAGGTAGTAGAAGAATTTGTGCATTGTGTGGCTACCAAATCAATAAAGAGAAAACTATTGTTATGATGTGGGGTTCTTGAGACCCCATGCAGAACATTAAAACTCAAATTAGATATTTGGCTGTTTTAATTACGCAAGATTTACAGAAGTTACCAGCAAAGAATCCTCAGAAGGCTGAGAAGGAGATAGAGGGCCTGAATAAGATACAGGTTACTCTGTCACAAACATGACAGATATCCTGTCCACCATATTACGTTTTCCATAGGAAATAATTGACACTTGTGGCGCTTTGCAGGACTAGCACCAAAAATTATGGCGCTAATGCTGCAAAGTAAAGGGAGGCTCATGGACTAATATGGGGGCATCATTTTAACGCCTGCCTTAGGTATGCATTAAAAATTACACAAAAAATGGTGCAGTGAAACATTGTAGATTTCACTGTGTCATTTTTTAGAGCCTCCAAGCACCGGAATGCCACCCTTGCATACATCATGCCTGGCACAGGCATAACATGGCGCAAGGGTTTACAAAGTGGTGCAATGAAAGCATTGTGCCACTTTGCAGATATGGCACGTCAGAAATGCCTACCTAACGGCAAGTTAGCATTAAAAAAATTATGCTAATGTGGCTCAAGGAGGCACAAGGGGCTTGTAAATATGCCCCTTAGTGTTTGTATGGTTGTAGCAATGCTTTTCACTTATGGTCAGGAAAATAGTCTGTACAAGTTTGGGGCATTGAACGTTTTTAAGAAAATACATCCCAGAGTTCTAAAAGCTGCCTCAAATGTTTGGTTCCATATCAGGAAATTATTAGGGATACACTATGAGAACCAGCTAGCGCCGGTTTGGGATTCACCAGGGACCCCCAACTCCTTGAGGGAAAAATATAGCTTTCCATTAACGATGGCAGGGTTTAATCTTTGGCAAGACTTGAGAGATGGGTCATAACTAGTCACATGGGAAATGTTGCAAGATGCATCATCAGTGACACTATAAAGGTTGAAGCATATTCAGCAGAATACATGGCGATCTTCACAAAACTGGTTGGATGACAACAATGTGGCTTTCAAAGAGAAGATGTACCATGGGTTAACAATTAAGAAGGTCTCTGGTACTGGCAGCTGGTTAAAGCAGAGGAGAAGAAAATGAAGGAGCCATGGACTATCTTGGATGGAGGAATGCCGACAATGGAGTCTGTAGAGTTATGGCAAGTATCTCTAAGCATCCTTTACCCCACAGTTAAAACTGCTGCTTTAGATAAAAAATACTTTGTCACCCTTCATAGGATCTACTGGACGCCTGCAAAGTTGGTAACATTTTCTCCAGAAGATCCTCACTGTAGGAAATGCATTGGCTTGAGCGTGAATGATGAACATATGTTCTCTAGAATGAAGTAATGAACGTTATTTTGGATATTGCTGGGGATGAGATTATGGTAAGCCGATCTTTAATTATTTTTATGGGGAACCCAACTTGGAGCTCTCTCTTCATGCCCAGAAAAAAAAAATTAGTCTTTTACGTAAATGTACTAGTCAGAAGAGAGATTTGTAAAAGATGGGTGTCATCTGATCTACTGTTAACTTCTGAATGGTTAGACTCAGTAAACTCCATTGGAAATTAGACATAGAATGTAATCCAAGTAGCTTGTTGGTGATATGAGGACTTATAAAAAAAAGAAAGAATAGCAGAGATTGAAGCAGGCCAACCACAATTGTTATGTTATTGATGTTGCTATAGGACGCTAATCATCCAGGTGCTCTCTCACAAGTGTGTGACGTCAGCCCTGGGGACTTACTTTAAAAGCTAGGTTTTCAACTTCTTGCGAAAATCACTGTGGCTTATAATGAAATTAAACAGCCCTAATGCCCAAGATTGTGATAAATATGGCAGTTACTAGAGTTGTAAAAATGATGGGAAATTGAAGGGGTAATAACTGATTGCCAGACTGCTGAGCATGGCGGATGCGAGAAGGGACGCTGCCTCACTCCGCCGTCATCTGCCTGAATCCTCGAGGGCTGGACATCCTGCAACATCCGTCCTCCTTCTCTACAGTGACTGGCGACCCCAGGAGTGTTTTTCCCCTGAGACGCCAGACCCAGAGCATCAGCCCGGTGGCCCAGCACAGGCCTGGGACCCAGGTTGGAGCCAGATGTGTGAGAGGCTGCAGGAACCACTGGCAGTGAGAGTTTAGGCTTAAAGGGGGATTATCTGAAAGAAGACTTGCTTGATGCTGTGGGGCCCGCAGCCTGGAAGAAATGGATGGGGCTGGAAGTCTGACAGGATACCATTAGAGATCGTCCGTCTGCTGGAGGGTGATACAGGGCTCTGAATGAGGAACAACAGGCACTCAGTTGAGATTGCAGATAGGACTGCTTGTGCCCCCACATCTCTCTGCTCATACCTTACGTGGGTGAGGCAGGTCCCGGAACAGTGGCACACGGATATCCCTTCTCAAACTTCTTGACCTGTCCTAGTTGCCCACCCTATTCCCCAGCGCTCAACTTTCTAGTCTGGCATAGGTAGGCATGGGAGGGAGTGCAAAAAATATAGAGCCTCACGACCTGACTCCCAATCACCAGTGCTGCGCTCCTCATTGCCACCTAGATCAAAACACAGGGCACCCACGGTGACTACTGCAGACTCCCTACATTTCCCTTCATAATTTCTTCCAGTTCAGTCTTTAATTGTGCACTGTTTATCCTTTGTGAGCACCCTGTATTTCACTGTGGTTTTGTTTGGGGGAACTACAGTTGGGGTTGTTCCTCCTGCAGCAGGGGTATCAGCAAGTCCCACTTAATGTCTAAGGACCATATTGCTTGGCTAGTATACAGCCATTTGGGTAGTGCTTAGGGAAGGCTAGATCTGGGGCGTACTCGTGACTGTAGGGGGGTTGAGGGAAGACTCATGCTTGTCAGAGCCTGAGGCATTTATCAGGACACTCTGAGCTGTAGTGGTCTGTGTGATTCCGGTTTCAGTATAACTCGGGGGTGCACTTGCCTCTGTAGAGGTTGGTGCTGTTATTGCATTCTCAGAGGAGTTGTGAGAAGTTGTTCCTGCCTCCAAAGCTGCATTATATGGGGTGGCTTTGTCCTCAAGAATGAATCTAAAAAGTGATCCACCTCATTGTTCTCTGGTCCTGCCTCATGGATCTTTTTTGTGAGTGGTTTTCCTTCTTTATTCTTTCACTGTCAGTCGTGGGCAATGAGCCTACCTTCTCAATCACGTCCTCTTGCCAACTTTTCTGCCTCTCCTCATCTTTTATGTGTACCCATGAATAAACCCTATTGCGAACTTTAAGCACAAATCTACTCGTTCTTCATGTTCACTTCCTGTTCCCAAAGGCTTAAAGCCTCAAGTTGGGTGGGTGTAGGTTGCAATCTTAAAATCTTCAATTGTACTTTCTCCTTCTCAAATTCTCAAGTTTTGCAATTTAAAAGGTTCCGCACAATGGGAGTCGTAATTAGCCATAATTCACTGTATATTGATGCCACATACACATGTGTAACCCCCTCTCACTAACAGGTGTTTCTTCAGGTGGAAACTTTTCCTCCTGACTTGGGGGCTTATCAAGGAGATATTCCTTTTTTCTCATCTTAGATGTCAACACTCTTCCCACTTCTCGAGCCCCACACAACCTTATCTCACTCACGGAGATCACAGTGCATCCACCAACACCAGCGCAACCAAGTCAACGTCAATTAATCGCAGCCCGGTTCTGGCTTGTGCCAATCTATCCCTGCGCCGCATCCTATGAGATGTCTGAGACAACATGTGGTCGATCTCCTAGCAAGCCCCGAATCCCAAAAGTCTTCTAAGAAGCCAACGTATGCTTCTTCCAGTGGAAAGGAACTTGTATAGTAGTTTATTAGACAAAGAAATCTCTCACAAGAATCGCTCTCATTCAACAGCAGACTCTCGACCAGCGGAAGTTGCCTTGATCAATGTGTCCCTTCTCATGTACAAAACAATGAACAGCCACTGACCTTAGTTAGTAAAGTCGCTCATAGTAGTAGTACTACACCCCTAGTTTGGTGCCTCTGATAGCTAATCTCGTCAACTTACTGTTGCTTTGTTCATCAAGTGTTTAAAGAAAGCGTTTATACAGCGCTGATTTTAGAATTGTAACAAGAACATCAAAGAAACAAAAGTGACAGTCCCTAAAGGTCCAAAAATCAAATACATCAATTCAAAATCCAACCACTGCATTCCACTGCTCTCTCTTGACTACAAATCCCAGTATGCACCACTCTTGCTCACCTGCACACTGTCATACTGTTTGGTCTATATTGATACGCACTTCATCGTTTTCCAGCAGCTGGATCAGCTGCCACGCCTCTCCGACATTGGCACAGATTAGTATTGGTACTGATCAATTTTGATTTCTGGGCATGACCACCAGAACCTTGAAGGCACAGATCTCGGTCCCTAAAGTCAATTTCCCTCTGCAGGTCCAATGCAATCAGTAGTTGACAGATCCCATCAGAACCATCAGCTCGTTACCGGATCTGTCACGACGCAAATCCACACTTTTCTTTGTTTACCTGTGTGCACGCTGGCTTCCTCGGATCGGAGGCTGTGTAGTCCTGATACAGACTTTGGTTCCACGATGGACCCATCTCTTTTGTTATTGGAAATTCAGTAGTGGCTTGTCAGGCAATCACAATGGAGTCTCAAAAAGGACAGACACGAAAATCTCAAGTTTATAAATGTACTTGAAAAACATTCCGAGGACAAGACACAAGTGCATGCAGTCAATTGGAAATTCAGTCAAAGCAGTAAACCCAGAATACAGAGTCATGAATACAGGAGATTTACCTTTTAAGAATGGGGAAAAGATTCCTCCTTATCCCCTAAAATTACACACTTTTATAAGATTTGAGACCAAAGCTTCATGCATTCACAGTATTTGCACATGGTTCTCATGCTTCTAATCAACAGAAATCAAGCAAAGAGAATTATTATATGTAACAGAATACATTAGAGGATTTACACTACATGGGATTCTGTGTTCACACTGTCTACTACATGGAGACACAATGGTTACATAATATGTTTTTCGGCCTGGGACTGCTCAATTCAGCTTTGAAAGATAGCAATTAATTCGGAAGATTCAGTAAAGTCTTTAGCATGCTCGGTAGGGCTTAGTAAATGTTATTCTAGCAGAGAATGAAATGGCAGGGTCAATCACACGTACAATAAAGCATCAGTTTAAAGAGTGGCGATTGATGCAAAATTAGCGTAATTCACTTAAAAGCACAATTTCTACAGTTTTCAATACAGATGTTATACTTCGATGTCATAAGTGAAACATGTGTCAGGAGCTAACATATAATGAGAATTATACCAAAAAAGTGCACTAAAAATGTAAAATTTAAATCCTAAATAGGGACAGATTATGTTGACATAGAAACATCTACTAAGCTTTGCCATATTGAGGGATTTGCAACTATTGCGCACATGAACTACCACACAAAGACTAGCACAAGGCATAAAGGTATGACCTTCAGAACCACTTATTAGAACACTCCTGGGCCTTTGGAACATTCAAAAGAAATATTGCCCTGCTGTCAGAATGACTGCCCTGCTGCTGGAATGACTGCTTTGCTGTCAGAAAAAGCTGAAAAGGGAAGATTGGACCTGCTTGCCTTGATCCCAGGCTATCCAGAGTGACTCCAACTGGCTGACCTCTGTGTGAGCTACAGGGGCACAACAAGCTTCCAGATGCCTCCCTGCACTGCTCAGCTGACCAGCTGCAACTAGACCTATCTGGACCTGCCTGAACCCTTCTGTTGGCCTCTGCAGGAGTGAGTCCTGGTCCCTAAGAGGTAGCCCCATGTCGTGATCCCCTGGTTAGCATCAGTGAGAGCTCCTCCTGAAGTAAAAGGTGAAAATCCTGAATGGGCCTGTTCACGCTAAGAATCTGCAGCCTGCGATGACCACAAATGCAAAGCTCTGGTGAGACCTGCTTTTTGCACCAACAGTGACCATCTGCAATAACCGGCATCACGAGACCTACTCTTCGTGATAAAACGAAAGCCTGCAACAACCTCCAACGCAATGCTCCAGTCAGACCTGCCCTTTGCTCCGACAACGACCGTCTGCGATGAATGGCAATGTGAGGCATGCATTTCGTGCCACAGCAACAACAGCCCATGGCGACCACAGCATGAAGCTCTAGTGATGACTGGCTCTTCGCACTTCAGCTATGACCATTCATGATGCCGACCTGATCTTTGCATCAAAAGCTTCCTCCTTATGGCCGCCTCCAAAACAAACGTAACTTGAGAAGGCAACACTAACTGGTCTGACTTGGTCCATGTATACAGCTCGTGGTCCATTGTAATCACCCTGAACTTGTGACTTTCTCCCGTCTAGTTCGACCAGATATCCAGGTGTAATGAGTTTCTGGTTCTTTTTGCTATTTCCATAAAATAACTTCCTAATTCTACTTAATGTTTTTTTCCATTTTAGTATCATTTTATTTAATAACATTTGCTCTATTTCTCCAAATTGGTTTGGGATTTTTCTTGTGTTGTCTTTTCACTTTATTACTGTTTTTGTACTACTGCATGAATATATTACACATTGCCTCTAAGTAACAGAGGGTTCAGCACAGGTTAATTGAATGGCTTTTGTGTTTCCACAACAAGGAGTGTGGGTATTGCCTGAGTGGGACTCACACTCCTCTCAAACAATAACATTATTTCTTAAAAAGCATTTTTTCTACGTCTAAAGTGTGATGGAAACTAAGATTTTAATAGGTATAAAACAAACATGAACTGAAACTCAATTTAGACAAACTATTGCTTGTGTGCTATATAGTTTTATTAGTAAACTGTATGTCTGTGCAAATTTAGTGGTCATTTCAATGGCAAATGTGATGTTTGTAAATTACAGTGTGCTACTATACCATGCTTTGGTAACATATTTGTGACAGTGTGCAACACCAGCTACATTCTACAATCCTACCACTCTCCTGCTGAATAGGCGTGGCTCATCTATGGCATTTTTTGTAATGCACTGAATTTTCAGAATCCCTGTGAGTTCATTGATGTAACATTGATGGCAACACCACCACTTTGAAAATGGTTCCAGCACCACTGCCTACTAGAGCCACAGGAGCTTTTACAGCACTGGGAGCTTGCTGTTAGCTCATTTTGCTTTTCTCAGCTGCAGGAGTCAGTCTCTAAGCTGCAGAATCCTCCCTCTGAAGCAGCTGCAGGAGCACTGCGAATGCCTCATTGTACAAGCACAATGCTCACATTTTTAAATGTAAAGTGCGCCATTTGGCCCTGCCTACTACCAACAGAGGTCAAAGAAGAAGTTATGCCCATGCTGCTGTGTGGCTTCTGAAGGCAAGGAAGTCACAGTAATCACTGTGATTAGCCTGATGGGTGGAAGGCAGGTGGTGGTGGATGGTAAAAGAACTGTTGTTGTCCTGAAGAATACGGTCCACAGTGCGTGTGTCTGTCGTGAGAATCAGGCGCAGTAATCACAGGAATTTGTGGCATATCATTTTGTTAAACTCTGTGAAGAGTAAAGCAATGCATGGGGTCCATAGTCCTGGTATGATCCAAGCTTTTTAGTCACTGCAAGGGTCAGTTTCAACATGCCCAAGATACACCCTATTCTGTGCAACCAAGATGTATGAGTAAGAAGCCTGTTTGTACCCCCGTGAGATAGTATTGCCTAGATCGCCACCCCTGGTGCTAATGTGATTTGTCGACCTCTCCTAGATTTTAGATGGAAGAACGGGGCAATTGGGAAGTCATGGGATAATGTAGGCGCTGGAGCTGACTTACTATGTAGGTATCTATGTCTGTCAAGCTTTCATCCCAGTGCAGAGTCAGCTTCAGACACATCCACGAGAAGTGCAGAAATGTACCTGTCACTCTGCTGCCCCACCAACAGTTCTCACTGCAAGTCGGATTTCCTTCATGTAACCTAGCAGGATTAAGATACCAATATGTTGCTATTTTTGTGGACAGTTCGCTGCTCACTGTGTTATGTGCAGTATGTGTGCCTGTTACTATACCTGGCACCATTTTCTATATGAGGGCTCCAATTCTTGTTCTCATCGCACCTGTGCTGGGGTTTTCTCTTCCATGTGGGATTGTATAAGAAGGATGTAAAGTTCAGTGATGATATGCTTGTCTTTGTCCTCTGCGAGGAGCAATCTCTTGAAGGTGGTGAGAAACCTCTGTGTCCCTTGCCTGAGGTGGGAGTGTATTACCCAGTGTCTAATCTGCCGGTAAAGTAGGTGTTCTGTTTAGGGATCCCATAATCAAGCTTCAGCTGGTTGTATGGGATGAATGGAATGATTAAATCTGTGTTAAAAAATTGCCCTATAGGCTTACAGCCCATTTGCTGCCATAAAGAGAAGTCAGGAGGCCCCATGCAAAGTCAGGGTTGCCCAATATGGGCGCCATCATTGAGGAGAACAACGTCAGACACTTTCCGTGGCAACATGTCCTAAACTATGAGAGTGGCCCTAGTAATAGGGGAGAAGTATAGACTCCAAGCCCTTTGTTTATGGTGCAGCCAGGGAATTTTCCAGAAGTGCTCCCCCCGATATCATAAAACACCAGTGCTTTTCTGATTCGGCTTCTTGGTTCCACTCCACCAAGAACCCGAACTGTGCCACATAATAATATTGGGTGAGGTTTGGGACCCCTAGTCCCCCCTTCGCAGTCGTCCCGGGCTCTCTGTGCCATGGATTCCATATGCAGTGTGAACAACAAGGGAGCCAGTGAACACCCTTGCCATTATGAATGATGAGGAAGAGACTGAATGCTGTTTTAAAAGCTGCCTGGTAGCCATTGAGGACTGGATGAGTAGCAACATTTTGGTGCTGAATTTGGCTAAAGCTGAAATTCTCTTTTTTGTTAAAGAGTATGTGTCCTGGGACCATTCTTGATGGACTCAGTAACTTGGCCCTCCTCCCTCTTCTATATCATCAGTTAGGAGTCTGGGAATAATTTTTTATTCCTGTTTGTCCTTCAAGGTACAGATTGATATTGCTAAACTGAACTCTAGGTGCTTCCATTTATTCCATTTGAATTTCAAAAATCAATGGTCACCGCCTTACTGTTGTCTAGACTGGACTATTGCAATGCTCTATATGTGGGCTTTCAGCAGTGTTCTTTGAAAAAACATCAAAGCCTACAGAATGCTGCAGCCCATCTGCTAATGAAAATGCCCAAGCTTAAGCCAGTAGCAGAGGCACTGTAAGAACTTCACTGGCTTCCTTTAATCAAAAGAGTTCCTGTAATCAATGTAAGGTCTTAATCCTAGCACATAAAATCTTGTATGGAGAGAGACCAGCTTACCTAAAGAAAAGCCTTTTTGTGGTATTGTCCCAGAAGAACCCTCTGTTCTACCAACTCTCAGATTGGTACTTTTGGTAAAATTAGAACTAAGAAATACGATGGCAGAAGTTTTATTTATTCTACAGTTCAATTGTGGAACAATCTTCCAGGACATCTTAAACATCAGTCCAATCTTCTTACCTTTAGTAAACACCTTAATACATGGTTATTCTCCTGCCCATCGTAATCAAAAGTTAAACCGAGAATCTCTGTTTCTCTTGAGGTGCAATTAAGATAGAAGTTTTTTTTTTTTTTTTGATAATCTATATTTAACTAGGCTTTTCTTCTACTTTGAGCAGTGGATATCAGCATGAAGATGCCTTTGGTATTCATGCTCTATACAAATTCTTTAATATTAATATTCAGTGTACGTGCAGGATCCTTTTGGTATTGTCGCCACACTGTCAGTGGGGGATGAACCCCTGGTTGGTCAGGATCGATCAGCTCAGGCTCGGGGGCATCGAGACAGGCTGCTAGGATGCCTGTGAAGAGTTTAGCATTAAAGTTTATTAGTGCGATGCGCGGTAAGAACTACAGTGGCACTTGTCTTTCCCAGTTTTAGGGAGTTCGTTATTGAAACCTCCAGCATTGCGTAGAGAAAGGTTCCTGTGTCAATGAAGGAGTTAAAAAGTTTTGTGAGGATTGGGGTGAGGGGCTGACAGACGGTTTTATAGAAGAGGGCAGAAAAGACATCTGGGCCGGGGCACTTCAGAAGTTTCAAGGGTTCAATTGCTGAAATTACTTCATCAATGCAAAAGGGTTTATCAAGGGAGTCTGCCTGTTGGTGGGGGGTCTGTCTAGGTATGAAGGATAATCAGTGTCTTGTAGGTCCTGTACCTTGTATAGGAATGTGTAAAAGTCTCTTAAGGGTGATGCAATGTGGGTATTCGGCTCAGGGTTTCTGAGAAGGAGCCTGCCTCATTTGTCTCTCCCTATGTAAGATGTGTGTTTTAGGTGCAGCAGTGTATATTCTGCCCTGTTTACGACTAGGTGGCGTAGTTGTGTCAGAACGGTTTCTAGCTGATGCCAAACCCTTCAGCCCCTGTTAATTTATAAATGGCCTCTAGTTCTCTGATACACCTCCAGCTCCCTCCTCTTTTCTTTATGCATTTTGATTTCAGCTACAGAGGTCGCTATGAGTTCCCCTCCCAATTTGGCCTTAGTGTCTCCCACATAGTGGCTATTGGTATGTCCCCAGTATTGCTGGGGACCAAAAAGTCTTAGTTGGTTCATGTGACCTTTTGATGATGTCAGGAGGGTGAAGCAAACTGTTGTGTAATCCCCACAGGCCACAGTCCCACTGTGGTGTTCTTGACCAGTAGGGTAAGGGTAAGTAAGGCATGATCGGACAGAGCTCTGGGCTCGATGGTGATCTACCTGGTCTGAGACTGTATGGCCAGTGTGCCTATGAACTAATTGATATGAGCATAGATTTTAGAGGCAGAAGAATAGTTTGACAAGCTTCTGGCGTGTGGATGGGATATCTTCCATATGTACACTTGCCCTGCCTCTTGTAACTACTCCGCCCCTCCTCTAGATAGGGCTCCTACCTGTCCAAACTGCTGTCCTGACATGTCAAGGTTGTTGTTGATCATTAGGTTGAGGTCTCCCCATATCAGGATAGCTTTGTGAGGGTATTCAAAGGTAGCCATTACTGCCCATTTCAGGAATTGCTCCTGGTTTTCCTTTGAGACATAGATGGTTGCTATTATGAGTGGAAGCCCTCCTATCTGGAAGTGATATGCAAGTAGTCTGCGTTTGATCTTAACCATAGTTGTCCCCAAAGGAGCATTAAAAAAAAGGTAGGCCACTTCCCCTTTTTTATTTGGGTTAGAGGAGAAGTATTTGGGATGGTAAGGGCAGGATTTCAACCTTTGTCTCAGGGCTTCAAGTGTGTTTCTTCAGACAGATATTCCTGCCGTTCTGTTCTAAGAAGCTCAGTACTTTTGGCCTCTTCATGGGCTGTTAAGACCTCACAAATTGAGGCTGATTACCTTCAGGTTAATATGTGTGTGGGTGGGCATATGACGCGGCCATTCCCCAGGTATGGGCATGAGTTCCGTGGCCAGGCAGGTGAGAGGGTGAGTGTGTCATCATATGTGTGGAGAGTAGGACCAGAGTCTGCAAATGCCTTCCTATAGTAGAGTGAGTACTGTCCCCTAGCCAACCCAAAACCTGAACATAAACAAGTAAAACATATAAAAGTGTAGTAAACGCTTTTGACAGTCAAGGTGATCTCATGGCTTAGAGCCAGACCTGGGGGCGGTCAACCAGTGTATCAGAAAATCCCCCGCTTCCCCACCCTCCACCAATTTCCAGAGCAGTCGCTAAGCAATGTGGGAAAACCCTCATATGTACGATACCAGTCAGAGACCCAGGCTCAGCTGTTAGACTGATGAAGACTGCTTGTCTTTCAAAGGCACTGATTCCTGACCTGGTGCCATTGGTATGTTTCCAGGGCCCGTCAAAATATTCTGATTTTCTGGAGTGTAAAGACTAATATATTTTGGAATAGCGCAAATGTATGGCCCTGAAATTACACAGGGTGGGTGTCTCTTGCTTTCCGCAGAATAGCTTTTTTGAGTTGCTAGTCATGTACACATGTGAGGATATCCAGCAGGTACCCTATACTGGCACTCACGCCCACCAGATATCCTCATTCTGTGCACACTGCCAGCTGTATGATGATCTCCAACGCCTAGTCCAGAATCTGGCAGAAGAGGGCATGTACACAGCTAATTATGTCCGAACACTTTGCCCTGGTTGGTGCTCCCTGGATGCTGATGTTGTTGCTGTGGGAGCGGTTCTCCAAGTCCACTGCATGTGATTGTAGAGCAGACTGCTGCTCTTGCAGGTTCAAGACTTCTTGTTGTAGATGTTCAATCTCCTTCGCATTATGCTGTTTTGTTATCCTACAGCGTGGAGACTCTGTCATCAACCTCTGCTAGCTCGAGTTTTACCTCTCTCAAGTCCTGTGATAGCACCTGGTTTACCAATTGGATGTCTGCGCAGAGTGAGGTGAAGATAGACTTCATGAATGCCCTTGTCGGGGGGGCCTCCTCTTCACCACCATCTGCTGTAGGCGGGCTCTGTTGAGGAGGCTGGCTGTTCTCAGCAGGCATACTTGATGAGCGTGTGAGCATGTCCTTCAAGCTGTGTTCTTTCATCACCCATGTAATTTCCAGGTTGGGCTAGTACTAATGTCCAACACTGTCAACATCAGGACAGTGCGCGCTCTATGGGCGACGTAATGCAAAAAGCCAATCCTTATGCAATGTTATAATTCATGCATTGTGTGTTGATGCAGTATGTTAACCTTTTGCATTGCAGAGAATTATCTTGAAATATCATATATGCTGTTTGCAATGTACTGTTCATTTTCAAGGCTTTGCTGCAGGATTACAGGGTGTGGTCCCTATTCTGAGCCCTTCTAGAATCCTCTCCTGCAGTCTGGCTGGGTGTGGCACATGGGCGGGGTCTAGGTCTATTTAAGGGACCCAGTCCAGCTCTACGTGCTCACTATTCAGAGGTCCCGGTGCAGAGCAGCAGCATTTTCCTGAGCTCCTGTTCCGGAGGCCAACCTAGGCTTTTCCAGGCCCTGTCCTCATTATCTTGATGATCCTCAAGCAGGGCGGTAAGGCGGAAGTTCGAGTTTTGTGCCTTTTGGTTAATCCTGTGTGCGATTCATTCTTGGCATTTAACTCTTGCAATTTAGATCGGCAGAGTGCGCAATCACTTCATGGCATTTAAATCTTGATGTACGAATCGGCAACAGTGTGCGAGAATCATTCTTGCCATTTAACTCTTGCAATTCAGATCGGCAGAGTGCGCAATCATTTTATGGCATTAGAATCTTGATGTACGAATCGGCAACATTTCGCGCAATTCATTCTTGGCATTTAACTCTTGCAATTCAGATCGGCAGAGTGTGCGATCATTTCATGGCATTAGAATCTTGATGTACGAATCGGCGACAGTGTGCGCGATTCATTCGTGGCATTTAACTCATGCAGTTCGGATCGGCAGAGTGTGAGATCATTTCATGGCATTTGAATCTTGATGTACGAATCGGCAACAGTGTGCGCGATTCATTCTTGGCAATTAACCCTTGCAGCTTAGATCGGCTGAGTGCGCGATCCTATCTTGGCATTTAAACCTTGATGGTTGAATCGGTGACAGTGTGCGCGATTCATTCTTGACAAATAACTCTTGCAGTTCAGATCGGCAGGTGTGCAATCATTTCTAGGAATGGAAATCCTGAAATTCAGAACAGAGTGTGACCTTGCAGTATTATTCATGAGTCTATTGCAGTTCATTCATGTAAACTAATGTGTTCATTGATTATTGTTATAAAGTAGTTGCTATTCCAAGAACTACTTGAGAAAGTTCAATGTTCAGAGAATAAGATGTTATTCTAAAGAAATGCTCATATGAAAGTTTGCCTAACACTTCTTTATTTTCCAGGCACCCAGGGTTAATAAGGTCATGTTGTAGAAAAGTCCTTGATCATTCATGTTATCAGTATATGAGTATTTGGAACAAAGTTTATGAAAGTCAATGTGAATAATCTTGCTATTGTGTTATTAACTCTTGCTTCCACAGGTCTCCATAGCTCAACTCAGTGGCCACAATTTTGAAGAGCAAGGTTACAAGTCTGCGACGACTGTCAACCCCGGCTCCATGTGGAGGGGTCATCTGATGGGCCACAATTTCACCCTCTGTTGCCTGCAGGATCTCACCAGCTGAAAGGGCAGTCCAGAACCTCAGATCTGGCTATTAAAGCAGTGGATGACCATCTGCCATCTTGACCACACACCCCCAAACTTCATTGATATCGAGAAAGCTTTGACAGCCAATGTCGTACACCGAGGATACCGCAGCCGATAGTTTTCCTCATCAAGAGATTCTATAATAATTTTTACCTGAGAAGTGGGACATAGTGAATATAGCTTTGAAGTCCAGACTGGTGAGACAGGGATGCATGATGTCAGCATTGCTCTGCAAGCTACTCACATACTCGGTGATGCAACACACAGCTGAAGACCAAGCCAGGGACCTTAGAAGGACCTTGTTCTCCACACTGGAGGACCTGGACTATGCTGATGACCTAAAATTGCTCTCTCACACACACACCAGCATATTCAGGAAAATATGTCTTGCCTCAACATCTAGGCGTAGCAAGGGGTCCTGAAGATCAATACAAAGAAATCACAAGTCTTGCTTCTCAACATCCCAAACTCTCACTACTCAAGGTGGATGCAGAAGAACTAGCCATGACTGAGGAGTTCACCTACCTAGCCAGTACTATCAGACATGACACCTCACACCAAGGTAAGGGGGTTAGACTATCTCAGCTGATCTGGCAGAAGGTTACTTTAGTATAAGTAATAGATACAAATAGGAGTACGCAAACCATAGCAACAATTATCATGGTTTAGTTGGTCATATTGTTTACCATTCTAATAATGCTTATTCCAGTAGTATGCCTCATCTTTCTAATAATCATATGCTTTATACACAAGAATACAATCACTTCAATTAATGTTTTGAAAATGGATTTTGTATCTTGCTTGTGTTGACTTTGGTCATGCAAGGGTGACTAACAAAAGGCTTACATCTGTTTCCATAGATTCCTTGAAAATTAGAGTGTCCTGTTCAAAGTTGCCTGCAACATCTTCACCCTAGTCAGTTTTAGGGGTTGAATGTGTACTGTGTGCTAGCCGAGAGACGCCAACACTTACTCATGATATATGTGGACTAAGAGCCTGATTTAGTTCTAGGCGGTAATGCTCCCACCTTGGCTTTTCTGTCTGAAAACCGGTCTATTTATATTTTGATGGGAGCATATGGTAAGACTGCGATGGTCAGGCGTCACCACCAAGAATCAATACCCACGTTGACGGTACCATACACTAAAATGGCTGGCGGCAGGGCACCAGCCCCTTTTTCCACAGAGCCAATCACGATGTGCATTCCCATCAACAGAACTGTGGCACCTAAGCCTCCACATTTGAGTTGGCGAATTGGGAAGGATAAAAAGAAGAAGCTCACCTTTTTTACACTTCCCATATTTCCTGTCACCATTGCTCCTGGGCCAGGTCCAAGATGGAAATCAACCCTGTTGTTGTGGGAACAGAAGTAGGTCACGGTTATTCCTGGTATCCACGCAGGTGTTGCTTCACAGTAGCACTGGACTCGTGCATGTGTAAATATTTTTGGTAAACAACATCATAATGATGCGCAATGCTTATGTGTGTAAAGTTGTAGTTAGAAAATGTATCAGAATCGACCTCGAGATATAAGTAGCACCCACCATCTGGTACAAACTGCCTTCATGGCAATGGACACTTGCACAAAATACAATACAGCACACCATGGTCGTCGTTAGGAAAATAGCATCACAATTTAGGATGCTATTGTGGCGCTTTGCTGCACTAGCGTCAACAATTTTGAAACTAGTGCAGCAAAGCACAGGGAGGCCCATTGATGGGTGCGTCATTTTTAATGCCTGCACTGAGCAGGCATTTAAAATGACTGAAAAAATTGCGCAGTGAAATGTAAATTTCACTGCATCATTTTTTAGAGCCTTCCTACGTCGGACTGCCCCCCTTGCAAACATTATGCCTGACGCAGTCATAATGTGGCACAAAGGGTTGCAAAGTGGTGCAATGTAAACATTGCCCCAGTTCATAAATAAAACGCAGGGGAAAAGTCACCTAAGCGCCGCATTAGCAGAAAAAAAAAATGACGCTATGGTGGCGCAAGGTGAAGCTAGGGGTTGTAAATATGCCCCATAGGCCATAAGACAGTTCTAACCCCACTGCAGTACAGAGCTAAAATATATTCACATTTCCGAAAGAGACATGTGTTGGGTTTGAAATTTATTTCTCAAGATGGGATCCCATAACATCTATGTAATGTAATCTTCCATCTGCAAAGGTCCCTTAAGTATCACATTTCTCACCATCATTGATTTCTCATCTGGACAGAACTAAAGACACCAAAATGTTGTTTGGGGGATGCGTATCTCTCTTACCAATGTGGGCACATTCCTGTCTGTTGCAATCAATAGTTTGGCATGCAATTTCACTTTGTTTCACACATCCTGTCTTATATGCACATTTGTGAAGGACTAAGGCATCATGCCAACCTGCTACTGTCCGAATAGAAATTGTTTGTACAAATAGGTTTCTAAAAGGTTCCAGATTAGGAATGATGCCACTGTTCGCGTTTCCAGTCCTTATGGAGCAGATGCTCATTATCATTTTTTCACAGCACCAACTTTCCAATGTCAAGTCTGATACATCAACTGCATCATAAGTGTGCAGTTTACCATGTCCCCAGTAAAGGGGCCTACATGACCTACTCAATTTGGTGAATGAGCATTCCACCTGACCCAATCATTAAATGCAGGTACCCCCTTTGTTTGCATGCAGCCATGTGTCTGCTCAAACATTACTTGGCTTGTAATGAGGAATCTAGTGGCAACCTTCAGCACAAACCAATAAATCAGACACAGTATCAGACACTGATTAACTTACACCTCCAGAAATCCTCATTTCAGATGTTTTATTTGCACATGAATTTAAAAAAAAGAACATTTTTAAATGAGTTTGGAAGTTCACAACATTTGATAACAATGTGTGTATATGTATTACACAATGCCATTCCTAATGTTACCAAGACTTACAATGTGTGTTGATGTGTTGATGTTAAAAGTATGGCGTGACTATTTAAGCTGATATTTTCTTTTCCATACATGCAGATCTTTGAACCCAGCAATGAGTAGCAGATAATGGGCTCAGGTGTTCCGGCCCTTTCCTGACCTTGCCATCATGGAGGAGAAGGATGTGATAAAAAATATTTTGGATAAATAGGCAAATAATCCAGGATTTGTGTCAGCAGTTGGAGCCTGATCTTTTGCCTACAATAGGAATACAACAGCAATAACACCAGTAGTGAAACTCATGGCAGTACATCCTTTTGTGGCCACTGGCTCTTTTCAATACACTGTGGCAGTATCTATGGGCATGTTCCAACCAACTTTTAGTGGTGTGCTACAAGAACACCTTGCTTCCTTGATGAGACACATCAACAGCTACATCAGTTCCCACGTCAACGGGTTTTGGCCACTGTGAAGGAAGAATTCTATGCTTTGAGTAGACTACCACATGAGGTTGGACCAATAGATGGCACACGTATTACCTTGGTGCCACCACTTGCAAGTGAACAGGTCTACCACAATCAGAAGAACTTCCATTCCATCAATGTGCAAGTTGTCTGCCTACCGGATTTCTACATCTCAAGTGTGTGTGCCCGCTTTCCTGGGTCAAAACATCATTAATTTGTACTACAGAACAGCATCATAATCCTGCAGATGTCACAGCTTGGACCGGAGAGGGCCTTGCTTGTTGGTAAGTAGAATATGACTTGAGGATCTTTTACCTCTATCTTAGTTTAGGGAGGGAAGATTGCTTGATATGTTATTAATCTGTTGATGTCTTGCTCTCAGGTAGGAGACTCAGGGGGTTATTCTAACTTTGGAGGAGGTGTTAATCCGTCCCAAAAGTGACGGAAAAGTGACGGATTTACCACCAGCCGTATTACGAGTCCATTATATCCTATGGAACTCGTAATACGGCTGGTGGTATATCCGTCACTTTACCGTCACTTTTGGGACGGATTAACACTCCTCCAAAGTTAGAATAACCCCCTCAGTGTATCCTAACCAACCATGGTTATTGGCACTGCTGAGAAATCCAACAACGCTAGGGAAAGTATGCTTCAATGAGGCCCATGGAAGAACATGGAGGCCAGTGAAATGGGCTTTCCGGCTCCTGAAGGCCAGGTTCATTTTCCTGGACGAGACCAGTGGAGCCTTTCTCTTCTTATCTGATAAGGCTTGCCAAATCACGGTTGCCTGCTCCATGCTCCGCAACATCGCTCTGCAGCAGAAACCATGAAGAGGCACTCAGGGAAGCTGTTGGAATGTCCAATGAAGATGACAGTGGTGAAGAAGAAGGAATTGATGTACGTCAAGATATGATTGACCACTTCTTCACCTGAGTGTTAAATTGTAAACTCCAATGTCAGAACAACTTGCGACAGGAAACATATCAGTCTGCAATGGTAATTTGGTAGGAATGGTCAGTGCAGGAAAGTCCAAGGCAAGGATGCTAGTGGTCAGAGTTTCCCTACATTGACTATTGTGGTTATTTACATAGATTAACTTTGCTTGTGCTAAGTATGTGTGTCCTCCTAACTTGTCATTTGAGTCAAATTTAATATGTGAAATCATGAATTATCCCTTGTAATTCTGTCTCAGGGTCCTTCACCATGTCATCTTCATTTGAACATTTCAAAGTTGTGACATTTGTAGTGATATATACGTAGAAAGTAAACATGTGTTGATCCTGCGACAGACACCCACTTAGGATTGACAGATCTTGCACAGAGACAACTTGCATTCTGATAGAATGGAAGTTCATGAGATTGTATCAGACCTGCTTTCTGTGTGATGCTGCCATCAAGGCAATAAGTGCCACTTAGCTTGCTTAAACCACATGTGTATGTCAAGCCCTAGCATACTGTTTTTCCTATATCTTGGCTAAATCTTTAATTTGTGTTCAGTAGAGGCAGCTGTTGATGTGTCTTCTCATAGTTGACAGAGCTTTTTGTTAGCACACCACTGAATGGGGGTTGTGTAATTGTACCAGATACTACCACGGTGTCCTGTAATGGTCAGGTGGCCTCCAATTTGGATACTGTCATGATGTAGACTATTGGTGTTATTGATCTAGTATTGCTATTGTGAGGGCAGGATGCATGGCTCCAGCTGAGGTCATGCATCAGTGATAGTTTGCCTATTTAATTTGATCCCATGCAATATTCCCTTTCTTTGATGGTGTCAAAGTCGTGGGGAGTCCATCCCTGAATGGCACAGACTATTAGGGTTAAGCATGGTTTGTGAAACTCAGGTCTAATTTCTTGACTGCCTTGTTAGCTACATATGTCTGTTTCCAATATATTCTGAATTGTTTTTGTTTTGCTTGAATGAAAAGTGTAACACATTACCTCTTTTTAATTTCTAATTTTCATTTGTAAATAAATGTTCAAAAGAATTGACAACATGATGCTGGTAGACAGGCATGACAAATGAAATGCCACAATAAATCCACAATAAATCCAACCAGAGTCTTGTAGTTTGTGTCCATATCATTTATTTACATGACACAAAAGAAGAGAAAGGTGAATCAAATTATGAGAAAATTAACACAAAAATGTCTATCATGGTGGATGAATGTATGGTAGTAGAGCCGAAAACAGCTTGGAGTCAAATGTACAAAATACAACTGTCCTCAGAAAAGGTAAATGTGTCCCTGAAATAGTCCACAGAGTAAATGGTAGACGCATACTGGAGGAATTTAGGTCTGTGTCTCTTGGACCTGGTGGTCCGGATGACTGTCCCATCCAGGGAGTCGAGGGGGGGGCACAGGTGCAGGGTCTGGGGTGGTAGGAACATCCTCCTCATGTGGTGGGCCTCCCTGTCTGTGGCTGGCAGTGATGTACTTGGGCCAGATGTAGAGGGAACACAGAAAGGGGCAGATGGAATGTGGAAAGCCCTGCTCACGTGGTGGTATATGTCGTAAAGCACCCCAGCCAGGGAGCTAATATTTTCACTGTGGTTATGTATTTCTAACATGAACTTCATTTGCACCTCCTTGCTCTCCCGAAGCCCAGTTACAACCTGGCCCATCTCGTCTTGGGACTGTTGTACTGCTCCCAAGACTTGGCCAATGATGGTCTGGCTGACTAAGATGCCAATGGCTTCACTTTGCTGGCCCACAGTTTCCCTCCCACAACCCCTACCTCTACCCCTACTACCTTGTGCTCTTGAAGAAGTATGCCCCATCCCACTGGGTCTTGGCATAACTGCAGGTGATGTTGTTGGGTCAACAGCAGCCAAGACTGGGGGCACAGGATTGATGTGTATCTCCTTGGTACACAGGAAGTGGAGGTAGCCTCATGCTGAGGTTGTGTTGCAGTTGGGGTGGGAGGTGTAGGTGTTGGCTGAGTGCAACTAACTAGAGCTGTCTGGCCAGACAGACCAGATAAACCAGCCGGCTCCAGATCATCTGGACTTGCAACAGTGGAGCCCTCACTGATGCCTTGCTCCTGGTCTGGAGTGGAGGTGTCTTCAGCGATAGACGGTGGCCATTGGCCCAGAGGGTTGGACCTGATAAGGACGCAGAGAATATGTAAATAATATCTAGTTTGTGCATTTTATGTGTCTTTACCTACAAATGAACCAAACTAAAAAAGTAGAAACAAAGTGATAGACTGTTTAGGCCTTTGTGTGATTTTCATTGTTTTACACATGCAGGCTGATTTACACAGATGCAAACTTCAGTGCTGACATTGTAGAGATATCCTGATATGCAAACGTTTAATTTCTGAATTGTGTGTTACGTGGTGAGTAGCTTATGGTACTGAACCATTCCAAGGCCTAACAGGCTTAGAATCAATGTAGTTCAACTTAAAAATTGAAACTGTCATTGGTCATCATATGGATAGTGCAAAGTAAACTGTGTGTGTCTCCTACTTCTATTCAGCATGCCACATCGCATAGTTCAAAATTTTAGATTCAACAGCCTATGAATTATGTGAGCATTTACATCACTGCAATGTAGCTATGAGGTGTCAACATGGTTGAAATACACAACAATTAAATTTTTATCCATAGCATGACATGATGACTGACAAATGCACACATTTTTGCGATGTATGCACATATGGAAGTGAAGGAAGGTGGAGCAACAATACAAAGCACTAATGTTTTGCAGATCCAAAAACAGGGCATAATGGTAGTTGTAGTCATCTGTTGACACCATAGCCAATACTTGTTTCAAAAATGAGTTACACATATCTGTTTCAATGACTATAGTTGAGATAAACAGACATTTACACACATATGTGTATGATGTGAATAGATGTAAATACCACTTACATACTCTCTACCTTCCTTTGAAAATGGATGGAGTTGGGTACTTGTTTTTGGAAGAACAACAACTTACATTGATAGAAAGCAATGGAATGAGCATATGCAAGGGATGATCCCTGGGGAACCCCACACAATCTGACTACACATATTGCACATTGTTAAACAAAGAGACACAACCATGATGCTAATAAATGGTGTGAAACAAGATATTTTGTTTAGTAAAGTTTAGTTATATCTGTTTTGCTAAGGGTGTAGAACCATTCTAAACATCCCACTGAAGGGCAGGACTCCATTTGTGATTGTTGTGACATTGCTAATTGCAATTTACCAGACTCCACTCCACTAGGGATTCCAATCAAGCCTTTAGGATTTAGGATCTGCAAGACCTTCTTCTCCCAGGGAAAGAGTTGTAATGGGGGCTGGGAGAACCACCACCAGTCCTGTGGGCCTTCAGGTGATGCTTGGAGGCCAGTGAATGGACTCTTCCCTGCAGGTCGTTCCACTTCTTCCTAATCTCCTCCTGTGTGTGCAAATTGTTCTGTACTGCATTCACCCAGTCAACTATTCTGGGCCACATTTGCCTTTTCTGAGATATGGTTGTATTGTATACTTGTGCTCCAAACAATTGTGGCTCTACTCTAATGACTAATAGCTCTCCCTCTGTGAAAAGTGGATTTCTCCTTTATGCTATAGTGAATAATTGTGAAAAAACTAGTGCCCAAAAAGATGAAGGATAATCCACAAAAATAAAGACAAAGAAGGAGAGAATCACAGTGAAACACCTGGGTCCTATGTCGCAATTGCTGCATCCAAATGATGTTCTGCAGTGTAATGGCAAAGGATCATGGTCTGAAATGGAATGTGTTTTACAGTGTATTTATCAGGTGTTCACTATTGTCCAATATACAACAGGTCTGGAATACTGCACCCAACCAATGACCATAGCCATAGTATGATACTGCAAGGGTCCCACGATGGACACCCGCTGTCATTGGCCCGCTGCTGAAATACCGCCAACATGACTGTGAATCTAAATAGGCTCTGCGGGATCTCGCTGTCAAGACGGCAACAGAGAGCCTAATAGTCAGCACTGGAGTCCGCCACATCAGCTGCGGGGTGCAGCTTGCGCGACGGAGTGGACTCCATCATGACGGTCTTTGGCTCAGCTGCAATACATCTAAATACGGCAGGCAGAAGACCGTCGACTTGTTGGTCTTTTCTGGCCAATTGCTGACACGTCTTGGTGGTGCGACGCCAAGTTCTAAATCAGGGCCAAAGTCTCTATATTGTGAAGTTCTTGTTGGTCTAGTACACAGTCCTGCTATATTTCTAAGAACTATATAACATGACACCACCAATGTATTTAACGGGTCTTCTGAGAAGTTTTCTCGTGTGTGGCCAAGGCTCCTTCTCACCTCTATACTGTGATGTCTGTGGTGAAAGGCATTCATCCTTCTCAGCTTAATAGGAAGCACCTATTTATGTCTGTAGGTTATTCAAGCTTGAACCTTTAAAATTATTACCCCACTATAGTTTGCCTTTCTTTGAATACCATTCATTAAACATGGCTCAAGTACAAAATATTTTTGTCAACCATAGAAAGCCAGTAACAGCACATTAAACTGCACATGGGTGCACCCCTGGCAGGGACATGTCACCTTCATGATTGAGGCACACAAAGCTTATAAACGCAAAAGCTTTTATTCCTGGGTTCTTTGTCTTGCAGTGGATGCTAATACACAAACATGTCCTATACTCAAGCAGCACTACCAGCTCAATATACAGCTTATTAATATTTAGAAAAGCTATTATACCAGGAATATCAGAATTGGTTTCAAGGCTTCCTTCTACATCCACTACAAAATGTAAGACTGGGCCCGCTTTGTAATGATGGGGCAACCAGGCCAGTTTTAGCAGGCTACACACCATATCCAAATTTAGGGCCATTTACTGCTTGCAGCTTACAAGACTTGAATACACATTCAGTTAGTCTGTATCAACGTCTAATGCAGTTTGTTATACATACAATAACAACTGCCCCAGCAAGGGCTGTTTAAACTATGAAGCCACATTTAGCTGTGCCTGCAAACAGTCCAGTTACTATTAATGCCATTATGGGTAACATACCCACCAAACAGGAGGAAATTCTGTTTTGGATAAGAAAAAACAGCTTGAAGCAGTGTACCCCCATACAGGACCCCAAGACAAATTTAGAATTCTCACTATGTGTGTATGTAGGTATGGTTCCTCCAGTTGAAGACTGTGCTACTTTGGGCACAGTTTTTGCTGCTGTTTATACTATAACTGTAGGAAAATGGAGTGTTATGCAGTGATGCTTGTTAGGCTTCACATATGATACTCTCACAATACCCCAAAGATGGACCCTAGAATTCACAATACTAAACCCTGAGCTCAGTCCTGGTAGTGTGGCAAAGAGGAGTCAGGCTTTACTAGAGGAACACGTGTTAATCATTTCAGAGTACCAACATGAATGATAAGTAACTGGCATGATTCGAAAGAATTCTAACACCAATTTATAAAAATAGGGCAGAATTTTATATACATGTAGACACCAAAATAAAGCAAAATCAGTTACGTATAACCAGAGTTATGGATTTTGAAGCAGAAATAAAAATCAGTGTTTTTACAAGCTGTCAAATCTCACTATTGAGGTCAATGGAAAAAGTCACTAGTGACACTTGGTCACTTGTGGGATCAGCTCAGAGAAACTCACTTGTGGTGAAGGTTGTGAGGGTCCCAAGACCAAGCTGTGACGGTGAGACCAATTTTACCTGGTTTGTGGGGACTGGGTGCAGAGGTATCCTGGCTGACTTTGGTGCTGAATGCGGGAGCTGCAGGTGCTGAAATATAGTACTTGTGACACACTGTCACTTACAGGGTGAGTCAGTGGGAGCTCACTAGGTTTAAGCTTGGTTGGGCCATTGGACCAGGATTCACCAGGCAGAAGAACTCCACCTAATCTTGGTGGCTGGGGTGCAGAGGTGTGCTTGGCTATCCTTGGTGCTGAACAGGAACTTTGGTTGCTGGTTTTACCACTGAGAAGGTGTGCGTATGGAAATGGATGCAAAAACTCGACTTGTGACGTCGGATGAAGGTGTTGCAGTAAGACCTCGAGAAGCAGCATGAAGTAAAGGTGGTGATGACTGGACTAGCCATCACCAAGCTTTCGTAGTAGTAAGGTGGAGCAGAGGCTATCTCCCCTTCCTGAGATCCAGTGGAAAATGGTAGTTGACTGTAACTTGACAGAGAACTGGACTACACTTTCCACAGTACGCTGGACCACCTGTCTTTGGGTAATCCCTCAATGGGCCTGTTGGCCAGCACTTCTTCGGATGCGGTGAGTACTTTTTACTTGAGGTGGGCAGGGGACTAGTGGCACTAGTCAAAGGGAGTCTGTCCTTGCCTTTGGCTCAGAAAGGGTTTCCTCTTGCTGGGAGAAGCAGTCTTTGGTCCAGGACGAGCCGCAGTGGAGCAGTTCCAGGAGGTTGCCACAGGTTCAAGGTATCATACCTTTTGTTGGTGCAGGTTGCTGTTGTCCTCTTGTCGCAAGTTGTTGCAGATCTGAGGTTCTGGTACCAGGGGAGCTCCTTAAATCCTCGAATTAGGAGTGTTAGGAGTGTGGGTGTAAGTAGCCAATGGACTACCAGCCCCAGCAGCTAATCTGCTCCTTAGGTGACCACATCCGGTGGGTTGTGGCACCTTTTCTATTCACCATCCTCTATTCTGCCTCTTTCCAAGAAGGCATAAGCCTTCCTTGGTTGTACAGTCCAGGCTTCCCACAGTAGAGGTGTGGCTAGCCTTCTGGGGGTGTACACCCCCTAACTAATTAATTTCCCTGCCTGCCAGGGTGCAAATGTGCCTGGGTCATGGGTATATCTGTCCTCCACTGGGAGACAGCCTAATTGCATATCAGAGGCCATTTGCCCTTTTAAGCTAACTACCTTGATGTGCCACTTCACTAGCTTTCCTGGGAGGGAGGGAGGTGTGGCCTCTTTCCCATCCTGGCCCTTGTCCTGACTCCTGGTACTGTTTGCACCTCTGCCCAGGGGGGTCAGAATCCTGTCTTGGTGCCAGCAGCCGCAAGTTGGCAGCCAGCATACAGGAAAATTGGGGTAACTGTAACTCAGGGAAACTCGGTAGGCAACTTCTAAGGTTACTTTCTTTATGCCACATGACCCTTGTCATAAGATTAATGTGAGGGGTGAGAAGGCATGTTCTTTGACTCCAAACATGACCCACTTCGGTGGTGTCATAATGGAGCTGGCGACTTCGGGTTTGCCCGGTGCCCGCCCATGCTCCTCATCAGGCCACCCATCTATCCATACACTCAACTGTCTGATATCCAACTTTTCAACCACCCTTTCAACTATCCATCCATTTACCCATGCATCATTCGCTACCATCCACCCACCCTTTAACCCACCAAGCATCCTTTGACCCATCCACCCTTCACCCACGAGGCATCCTTTCACCCATTTACGGTTTCATCCATCCATTCACCCACCCATGCATCTCCTATCACTCACCTATGCATCCTTTCCTTTCACCCATCCACACATCCATTTATTCATATACCATTTCACCAATTCTTTCTTTTAGCTGTCCATTCTTCGTTGCTTTTCCATCAACCCATCACTTGTAGCATCCATTCATTACGAGCTTTTGCCTGCTGAGTTGCAGATAGAAGAGAACATTAAGAACTCAATCCCCACTGTAGCTGCTAAAGCAGGGGGGATACAAGCAACACCCTTGCAGTGAGTATTCTAGTAATTGTCAATAAGCAAGAGCAATGTGACTTACCAACACCCCTCCTTGCTGCCACTGGTTCTCCCTCTCCAACCGCTGCCATGTCCAGCGCACTGGCGTTGCTCCTGGTCCCTGCACTGGTGGTCAGTGCAGCTGGAAAAAACACTACACATTTTAGATGCCAGATACACCTCCCCTTGTTATTTTTTAAGAACTAATTAAACAAAATACAGCCACTGCAGCTCTATTTTCTTTGAAAATTCACTTTAGGGATTTTGACGGTTAACTATGTTAGAAAAGTCGGGTAGTCAAATTAACTGCAAATGTTTTGTAAATGAGGGGCAGAGATAAGTCGCTGAAGTGCAATGAAGGGGTGGAATAGTTTGGTCAATCCAGGAGGATCTATGGTGAGTTTTTGGTTGGCAAGTGCAATGGGCATGAGCAAGAAAAAGAAAACCTTCACAAACATGCGTAGAAAAGCTGACTTGGGCATGCAATCTTGTTGGTAGAATACCTGTCCTAAAAATCTGTCCTCTTAGTATTACGGTACTAGTCCGCAAGATATATGAGGGGAGAAGGGAACGCTAAGCTTAATACTAAAGCAGAAGAAAACTACATACTAGTACAGACTGGTGGAAGGCAGTTACAGAAACATGAAAAATAGAAAAATGCATGGATAACAAGAAGTTAACAAAGCTTAGCTAGAACAAAAATAAGTTTTAAAAAAAAAGGTAGACATGTACAGTACAAATAAAAGAAAAATTATTCAAAACGAGGAGATGTGAAAGTTAGGGAAAGAATAATAATATGATGGGAAGATTTACTGGGGCCAGCAGATTCACCAGCTGCTGCACTGGTGGTGACACTGGCACCCTTGTCTCCTTGACCTCCCTCAGATGTTGCCCTCTTCTTCCACTTGGGTGCTGAGGTAAGAAATAAAGAAGACAAAAAAATAGATTAGTAGTACAGTTAATAGTTAATCTCCCCAAAAATATTTTGACAGGCAGAAGCAAACACAGTAACATTGTACTTTTCTATATCAGATCGCCTATAGTATTAGTATCAACTTGACTCAAATCAATCCATAAGTTTCCTACACCTGAGGCCTACTCCAAATTTCCTAAACCTAAACTAAATTTGCAAGTAGATACCACCACTAATGCATTCATGTTGCAATTAATGATCTTTGCTTCTCAACCACCTTTGATGGGCCAACTCGGTCTCCCTTTGTTTCAATGCATAGATGCATACTATGATACTGCACATCACTGGGAGATTTCAATTGGGAGGGACTGCATAAGTAACACTAACAAAGGCACAGAGAAGGGAATGTTAACTCATGATATTACTTACTACTACTACCACTATCTTATTCTTGGTGACAGGAGGAGTCTCAGTCTGCATAGCTTCTGAAATAATCATTCCAAACGCCCGTCAATGATTACAATTAGGAAGCGCTGACTGAGTACCTGGCTAACTCAAACTGGATCATGTAAAATTCATTGTAACGTAAACGTAACTTACCTCTGAGAGTCAGCAGCACTGCTATTAGACAAACTAGCATTGCGGGACACACACAACAAATAAAGACCTATTTACTCACTGAGCCCCGACATCTCGATGCCTTGCAGGTCGAGCAGGACCTGCTCGCTGTCCAGTATGTCTGCCCAACAGTGTGTCAACTGCTGATGGGTGCGCTGAACCACAGTATGCTGTAGCAGCAACTGGCGCACACTCCCCCAAAACAGTTGACGCTCCTGAAGGGCGTAACCACTTCCAGGCCTGCTGCGTGCTATCAGCATGGAGAGGAGATGGCGCTGCACAAAAAACACAAGTGCTGCCACCTCTGCCTCGGTACAAATGGGTGGGGCTGCACCCCTTGGCGACGCCAATGTCTGCAAGGTAAGCAGCTAGCAGCTACACTGGCACCACCACATCCTCTGCCACCCTGTTCTGCCATGGCGGTGTGTGGAAAAAAGAAAAGGGAAGAAGTAGAATGAAGGAAGAAAGAAAAAATAAAGAAGTAACGAGAAAAGCAAAAAAAATAAAGTATTCAAAAAGTCACAAAAACACAAAAAATGAGAGAAACGTTAAGATATGCAGACACACACACTGATGAAATAAAGGAAAATCAGGAGTGGACAGTTTAGAAAAGGGTGGAGTTGCAAGATTTAGGGTGGATTAAAGTTAGGCGCAGCACCATGCACAGAGAGACAGAAAAAACAAAATGGCTGCGTTCATGTGAACCACGTGATGCCGTTCGCAAGGTGAAAAACATAGTGCGAATGGGCATGCCGAGCAATTACGACAACGGGTAGAATTCCACAGAGCTTGAGGAGTTTTTCAACCACTTCGCAGAATTCTGTGTAGTGGAGCTCTGCAAGCTCCGCTCACCCCTAGTTGGCATTCTCGAACATGACATTCTGATTCCCAAAGAATCTGTGTGACAGATCTAACTCTTTCATTAGGCACTCTTGTATGACCAAGGTGAACACAAGAAAGATACGAAAAGCATTTTCAAAACATTTATTGAAATGATAGTATTCTAGTATAAAAAGTAAGCGCTGCGATTAATAGGCAGATGAGACATACTACTGTAATCAGCATTATTAGAATGGTAAATAATATGAACAATTAAACTATGGTAATTGTTGCTAAGATTTGAGTACTCCTACCTGTATGTATTACTTATACTAAAGAGAGCATAGCTGGAGTGCCCTCTGCCAGATCAGCTGGGATAGTCTAACACCCATACCTTGGTATGAGGTGTCAGAAAGCAGATAAAGGTTATCTACTTTGGCAGGGTGGAGGTCGGAGTCAGCAGGGATGCATCTCAGTCACATTTCACAGTGGTTCGGTGATAATCCCAGCATAGAAGTGCTCCTCTCACTCAGCCCTCACACTGAAGCTGTTTATATAATAAAATGGTGGACATCCTCCTACACACCAGGTGAAAGCAGCCTGGGTACAGTGGCAGAGGCTGGAGGCCATCCACACTGAATATCTGACGCTGGCGGCTCTTCAGGAGGAGGAGGGTGAGGCCCATGCTCCTCCAAATGGCTGCCAGTGCCTCCAGCCTCCCAGCGCCACCATCAGTGCTGCTGCCAGCTGACAGCAGCCTGTCTGTGTCCCACCACTGCTGCCCCCTCTCACACTCTAACCCCAATTTCCAGTGCTGCATCCTGCAACACTTCACACTCCTGGACCACCGGGTGGCACACATAGAGGCAACCCTCGATGATCTCCGGACCCATGTGGAGAACACCCTCTTTTGACCCTTTTTTAAATTTTTTGTTTTGGTGGGAGGGACACTTGTTGTGTGTGGAGAGGGTGGGAAAGGGAGATGGTACTGGATTTTTTTTTCACTTGGGACTTTATTTTGGACTTTCTTTGGACTTTGGTTGGACTTTGGCTGGAGACGGTGTAATTTGTTTGGTGAGAAGAGTGGGCCTGTTGTGGGTGGAAAGTGTGGGTTTTCTATTTGTAAGTAAATAAAGGGGAATCATTTATTTTACTTCATTTATGTCTCAAATCTTTATTTTAGTTTGCACTGCTGTCTTTTAGTGTAGCCAATTTTTTAATTTTGCTAAAAATAATTATGTCAGTTACTTATACCCTTGCTCTACTGCCCTCTATAACTATACTGACCACCAAGGGGTGATTGCCATTGCCTATTTTGCCTACAAAAACCTAGATACACACAAACAAAATATTATTCAGTAGAAGTTAATTACTAACTAAACTACTTCATTTCAATCCATAGTTCTTCTCTTGCCTGAAGAGAGGAAGCAAGGGCTGCTACCTTAGTCTTCTTACTACATAGTCTTCCCAAGGTGGCGTCTTATCATAAGGTGGTGGTAGCAGTAGAGGCAGGCTAGCACGCCAACAGGGAAGACACAAGATGCCATTCCCACCTATGCAAAATCCAACTGTAGGATTAATCAAAGGGTTATCCATCACTGTTAACTAGATTGAAAGAAAATAGAGAGTTAGTTGGTTATATTATATCATAACTTTAGAAAGACTGAAACCAGACTACCACAATGACAGTTGGACACACAACAAAGAAGTCCTGATAGGATAATAAAAACTAGCAATATCAACTTCTTCTGAGCAATTGGGAGCTAGTATTTAATGAAAACTAATCTTAGGAAATGAAACCCTAGAGCCAGGAGAAGTGGGCCCAGAGTCAGGAGTAATTGGACAAGGTTAAGCGTTTATGCAACACACAACACAAGGCCTGAATGATGATGTTGACAAATGATATGTGGGTGGGTAAATGGGGCAGGTGTGGGCTATTGCTCAGGTAATAGAAGATCATACAGTGAGTTGATATCGCTTTCACCACATCCGCCCCAGCAAGTGTGTGATCCATTCATGGTGTACAATTAAGTCACACCTCAATAAGAAATCACACAGCCCCAAGGGAAGAGGGTTAGGGGTTCGATGAATGGATGGGAAAGGGGATTTGGGGTAAAGTGTGACAAAGACAAACACTACACAAAAGAAACATCAACAATATTCATCTGGACACTGAGCAACACACCATCATGAATCTGTTATGGAAGGAAAAGAAGGAATGAGTATGACACAGCTCAGTTAAACGCACTGCAAACAGTCTTTCGGCCCCAGCGAGACCCAAGATAGTATATCTCTAAATATTGTGTTTTGTAGGTTTGAAAAATACAAATAGGATTGAAGTTAACCAGTACTGCCAAATTGCGTGGTGCATCTCCATCCTTCTCGGCATGTCCGTCACTCTTGGGTGCCTGTCTGAACCTGTCTGGTAGGTAAGCTGGTGTTGAGCTTTCACTAAGTTTTGTTCATGCAGAAGAGGAATAGGCAATGGCTTGCGTATTGAAAAACAGTAACTGTTTTATAGAGTTAAGGAGAAGGATTGAAGGAAGGTAAGCTTCATGAGGAGACAGGGGTGTACCAAGAAGACTCATAGGCAGAGCAAAAACATAAGGAGAGTTACACATTTGAGCCAGCAGTGCAACAAACACATACGCAGAAGCATTTCCGAAAATCAATGCACCTCTCTCCAGTCCATGGAGCTGAATGAGTACTAGACCTCAGAGTCTTCAACATCATCATGGTTTCTCTTTGAAGTTGATAACGTTTTCCTTCTGGCTGTTGAGGGAGTCCTGCCCTCAGTCTTTCTATCCTCCTCCTCCTGATTCCGATCAACTCTGTCCCAGTCCCAAATCAAGCGAGGTAGACCTGTGTAGTGCACTGCTGTTGAAGAACAAATAGAGAAACAAAATTGGAGTATTTTGTGTAGATTTGTGTTTGGGAACTAAAGTGACTAGTCTGGTCTCTGAAGAACCAAAAAAAGGAGTGGACCCTCCAGGTAAACTTTGCTAAGTTTGAAAAACCAATCGCCTTCAGGAAAAAATGATCACCCAGGGGGCCCCAAACATTGAAAATCATCTAAGCCAAGTTTCACATTTGTTGAACTCCCTCCCTCATTGTCTGCCACCACATACATCATCAATCATCACTCACAATCACTCAATATATCATCACTCATTGTGGCATAGTTTGTAGTTACCTCTTCCAATCCAAGCACGGCGGTAGATACAAAATTGTATCTCTTCTTGAGGATAGCAACACATTGGAGTTTGGCATTGGCACCGTCAGTCTTTTAATCAATGATCTTCTGGGGCAGCCCTGCTAGGTGATGCTAAAAAAGGATAGGCAATGGCATGTGGAGCTCGCAGGCATGGTCTCCAATGTCCTGAAAGGAATGTGGAGGGTTCTTCACTGCGCACAGGTCCAACTCCAATCCGGCCATACATGTGCCTAACAAATGGTGGGGCGGCATAAATCCGACACAAACACAATGGTCTACTAGCTATTTTTTTTTTAGCAAAAAAAGAAAGAAAGAAGTTCAAAGAGAAATAATTAAAAAGTTCTCTGGTGGCACTGGCATACTTAGTCCGCGAAGTATAGCTTGTCCTCAAACTCAGGTGATTCACCCAGAAGTTGGTGAGCTAACACACTTAGGGCCAGATGTAGTAAGCCGTTTGCATGTCGCAAACTGCAAAAATCGCAGTTTGCGGCATGCAAACGGCCGAACGCGATGCTCATTCCCAAATTGCGAGTCTGTACCGATTCGCAATTTGGGAATGCGACTCGCAAATAGGAAGGGGTGTTCCCTTCCTATTTGCGACTCGCATTGCAATTCAGAGTTGCTTTGTGACCGCGAATGCGGTCGCAAACGAACTCGCAGTTACCACCAGGGTCACACTGGTGGTAACACATTCGCAAAAGGGAAGGGGTCCGCATGGGACCCCTTCCCCTTTGTGAATGTCGAAAGAAATATTTTTCAGAGCAGGCAGTGGTCCTATGGACCACTGCCTTCTCTGAAAAAAACTAAACTAAATGGTTTCGGTATTTTTTTCATTTTGCAACTATTTTTCCTTTAAGGAAAACGGGCTGCAAAATGAAAAAAAAAACTGCTTTATTTAAAAAGCAGTCACAGACATGGAGGTCTGCTGACTTCAGCAGGCCACCATCCCTGTGAGTGCAGGGACTCGCTATGAGGTCACAAAAAGCGACCCACCTCATGAATATTGATGAGGTGGGTCTTTGCGACCCCATTGCGAGTCGCAGATGGTGTCTGAGACACCGTTCTGCATCCTGAATTGCGACTCGCAAATTGCGAGTCTCACTGACTCGCAATTTGCGAGTCGCAATTCATGGATTTCCTACATCTGGCCCTTAATTCTGACCAATCATCCTCCTCCCCCTGTGGTGTTTCTGGAATGGTGTAATCAGGTGGTATGAAATGTTGGTTAATTTTGACCATGGTCAATCTCTCCACATTTTGAGACGAGAGGCTGGTTCCTCTCACTGTAACAACTGAACACACGCTCAGCAGACACATTGGCTATAGGACAAGCCAGATACTTTATAGTCAGCCTGCTGAGCTCTGGCCTTTGGGGCATCTTCTCATACCAGTACACCAATGGGTTTTGATCCATATACACCCCTTTTGGGTCATCCAGATACTCCTGGAACATCCTCTGAATGGTCATTGGTGCTGTCACTTGCTCGACCTCTTTTGCCTTCGCCTCTGCACTGGACTTAAGACCTGCCACTTGAAAACAAGACAAAGCAGAGGTTGGATCAAATTCTTCTGTTCCTGTTGTTGCCTGTGTTCTTGTTGCTGGTGTTGGCCGCTATGATACAAGACTGTCCTCCCTGGAAGTTCAAGGTAGCACCCCAGAACTGCGGAGTGGAACTCTAAGTTTCAGCAGTTCTTCTTCTAAGTCTCCGGCTTGCTCAACAATCTACCTCTTGTATTTTGAAACATCTAATTCAGAAAAAGGAATGACAGTGGAAAGTATTTTTGTAGCGTGGATCAAGTAGGGTGGCACAGATGTACTCTTTGGATGAGATAATGTTATATTGCAGCCTTGGGTTACAAGTCAAGTGATAACGTTAGCTTTCAACCAAGGCATGCACTTCTGTATTTTCATTCACACCACAAGTGCGAACCTTTCAGGCACCTTCTTTAGTTGGTCCTGTAGCAGGTGCAACAGTGGGATAGCTTGGCACATCGTACTGTCTTTCTTGCTAACTTCCCATGTGAAAACCTCAAAAGGGAACAGCATTTGTCCATATCCATGGCCATGGCTTTCCCATACCCTCCTCTTTGAAAGACGTAGTCATTGATCTGGCTATACTTTTGAAACAGACGTTGCAACATATAATATGTCAAGTTCCAGCGTGTTGGCACCTCCTGTATCAGGGCTTTAACTGCTACTCTGAATAATTTGCAACTGCTTCTGGGCTTTAAAAGAATGGCTGATATTAGAGCAATATGGCTGCAAGTGGTCAGTATGTTGTGGCTATGTCTTCTTTTTTTAGAAAGTCTAGCACAAGGAGGTTGATGTAGTGCACCAAACACAGGACCCCGAAATAGCCACTGTCTGCCATGGCCTTGACTATATTACTGCCATTGTCTGTGGCAACAAATCCAATTCAGAGACCTCTGGGGTGCAGCCATTCAGACACCTTGTTGTTAAATATGTCCAAGATGTTAGCAGCTATATATGATTTCTCCATGGTGAACATGGCTACTGTTGCATGCCGCAGAAAGCTCCTAAAACTTTCTTCAGGGTCAAGACTTGTAGATAGAGTTTGCTTTACCCCACAAAAGAGATTCAGGTGGTCATTATGAACATGGTGGGAAACACCACTGACCGCTGTAGTGACAGAGAACAGAAGACCGCCAGTGGCGGTGAACAGCACACCGCAATATAATGATGCCAGAAACCGAAACATCCAAAAATCCTGCAACCTCCAGCCACCGTCGAGGCCCAGGATGGCGGAAAGGATGTACACCCCATCCTGCCACCGCCAAGAAGACAAATCCTCCACCCACCAAATAATGAGGCACAAATCACCATGGCGGATAGTGGATGTCGAACGTCCATTGGCAGTATGGACTACCACAGCCAGCAATGGGACCCAACAACAACAAATGCAAACATTGGCAGTTTGAAACCCACACACCTGACATACACCCACAACAGTATAAAACACCCACATACACACCCCAACCTTTGCAACGCCAATTGCATGAATCAGACTGGCAACACTACACGCATACACTGTACACAACATAACAAAAGTCACACACAAATATACACAGAAGCACCCTCACCAATACACCCAGAACACCACACCAATAACACACACCATGGCACCCCCTTAGCACCCACGCTTCACAGATAGGGAGCTAAGGACCATGGTGGACGAAATACTCAAGGTTGAGCCACAACTATTCAGGGCACAGGTGCAGCACACACCTATCGGCAGGAAGATGGAGTTATGGCAGACGATTGTAAACAAGGTCAATGCAGTGGGAAACCATCCACGCACAAGGGACGACATCCGCAAGAGATGGAACGACCTGCGCGGGAAAGTGAGGTCTATGGCATCCAGGCACAACATTGTGGAAGACTGTAGAAGACTGGTGGAGGACCCCCACATACATCCTGGACTACACCGTCAGGGAGGAGAAGGTAATAGCTATCCTGCACCCGGAGGGCCTCGCTGGACTCACTGGAGGACTGGACGCGGGTAAGTCATTTAAAATTACTTCATATCCACCACATCTGTAATGCATGTACCACCCCACCCCTCCAACTACCACCAGGACCACATCCCCACCCAGGCCACCTCCTGCCCCTGTTCCCTGAGGTGCCTGGCTGCCCCATTGATGTCCCTTTACAGTGGAGTACCCTGTGCACATGTGGGAGTCAAGTCTGGTCCATTTGGGCCCTTCAGGGTATTCTGCATGGACTGGCCAATGGCCTTATTTGGACATTACCATTTTGATGTTCTATTAAAGTTTGTGTGCCCAGTAGTGCTGTTGGCACAATATGGAGACATGGTTCATCGTTTCATTGTGGGGATGTGGTGTGCACATGTGCGTACTTTGGTGCAGGTCTTTGTTGCCTTGTGTCGGGTAAGTACCTCTTATTCTGGTGTGTATGGCATGAGATGGTGGAAGGGGTTGGGACTGTGTTGCAGGGTGGGTGGGGTGGGTGGGTGTGTAACTGTGCCTTTTCTTACCATGTTTACTAGGTTGCGGTACTTACCGTTGTCGTCTTCGTCCGCGGTCACGGTTGTGGAGGTATATTGCAAGGAGCAGGACTGGCATTATTTGCAACTCTCTCTCCATGTCTGCTTTGGTGTGTTGTGTGTGCCTCCAGTGAGTGATGCTTCCCGCCCCGGAATTGATGGTGCTTCATTATTTGTTGGGCGGGTGGGGCCTTTCCGTCAGCCTCTTCCATCGGCTGCACTACAATGATGGCGGTGTGTGAATGGACCTCTACTTGTATCTCATGTGCTTCATTATTTGGCGCTCTGGACCGCCAGCCTGTTGGTGGTAGTTACTGCCACCGCTGGCGGAGCGGTGATTGCCGCCATGTTCATAATCAAGGCCTCAGTGTGCAGTGATGCACATGTAATCAGTCGTCTGACAACTAGTCCAGATGTCTGTCGTCAGATGGATAGTGTGGACAACACTTTGCTGCAAAGCTTGTCCAGCACATCCTGATGCAGCTCTGGAACAGCAACTCTGGCAAGATGGGTCCGACTTGGAACCTTCCATTTCAGGCAAATGGGTGCCACAAGTTCTAAGAATCCCACTCCTTCCACAAAAGAAAAAGGGAGGCGGTCCAGCACGAACATTTTTGCCAGCTTCCCATTGTACGAACGTGCCGTTGGGTGGTTGCGGTCTTAGGGCCCCTCCTGCGGAAACATGCCCATACTACTAGCCTGGATGTTCTTCTGTTCTGGGGCCACTGACGCAGGCAATTTTTGAGAAGCAGGTGGTGGTAGACTCAATGAGCATCGTGGGGCAGTCACTGTATGACATGTTGTCTCCATCCGACTCTGAGTCTTCTTGTGTCATTGAGAGGTCACTGAGGCGGGTGAGTTTGGTGTACTGCTGGGGACAGGGCTACTCTGCATGAGGATGTTACCTTCTTCTTCCTTACCTGCCACCGTAATTTGACTAGTTGGAGATGGTGTTTCCCAGCTCTCCTCACCTTCCCCACCATGACCACATTCAGCAATTTTGTTAAGGTGCTTCTCCCACCGGATTGGGTGATGTTTTTTCAAATGGGTTGTCTGACCTGCAATACCATAATGTGAACCAGCCTTACCTCGACGAACGCTCACATGACAAATGGAGCATATTACAATGTTCTCCTCTTGTTTGTTAATCATAAAAAAGTCCCAAACTGAGGAGAAGTACTTTCTTTCTTTGTCAGTGCCAATGCCTGAGGAAGAACTGGAGGTAAGTGGGTGTGTTGATTGCCTTTCTGAAGTGCATACTTCTACTGAGGTAGGGGTTGGTGCAGGTCTCATCTAGGGCCTTACAAATATGGGAGCTGGCGGTGCTACCTGTGCCACATTCCTCTAAGCAGGTTGGATAGTAATGTCAGACTCCTCTGTGCCAGCTTCCACAATGACTGCCTCATCATTGTCATCCTCCTCATCATCCCCTTCCATGACTCTGAGGCTTTTAGGAACTTTTCTTTTCCCTTGGTTCTCCTGGTGTCTCCTAGGCTCTGCTGGGGTCCACTCCATGTCACTATCATTGTCATCAGAAGTGGTGCTCGGATAAGATGGTAGAGTAGTCCCTTCCTTTTCCTTGCTGGAGATCTGGGAGCCAATAATTCTAAAAAAATATGTTTTTGCGCCGCAGGAAGCTAGACCTCTTGTTCTGCTCCAAGTTCAGGAAGATCAACTATTGCTGGCTGCAGCTGCTGTCGACTTTGCTCCATTTCCAGAAACGGCTGGGTACTACTTTGTAAAAGGGACAAATCCAATTCAACGTCATTGCTGGTCGGCATCACCATGATTGCAGTGGCTGCCTCACTGACAGACATGGTCTTGGGCTTAGGTGGTTGGGTTGGTGCAGGAGTGCTGCTCCCAGGTTCCTCCCCTAAGGCCGGTGTGGCAGGCACATTTCTCCCGAAAAAGGTTGCGGTCGGCATGCCACTGATGGAAAGCTACTTCTTGTCACTGACCACTTTTTGGGGAGGAACTTTCCCTGGGGCCATCTTAAAGCTCTCAGTTGGCAGTGGCACTAAGCTGCACAAGCGGAAGAGATTGAAGGACTGAAAACAAGGTAAAGGCCTTCTCTTTGGCAGTATAGTAGGTGATGTCTCTCCTTCTTTTGTGCACCTAAAAGCAACCAAACAAGAAAAGCATGTAGTTAGTGAAACATGGCATTGTTGCAGGTTGAAATAGTACAGACAAATGAAATATTAGTGTGGTTGGTTACTTATGTAATAAATTAAAATGTATCATTCATTTATTTTAAAGGAGATACCTGTGGTAGTTAAAGAGGTGCATGGGTAAATGGACTAATCTTGAAAAGAAACCTATGGTGCAAGGTGGTACAGGGGAAGTGGAATTGTAATTTAAAAAATGAATGATGCTGCTGATGTGTCTGCAGTGCACCCCACCCAGGGTGTGTAGGAGGAAATTGAATTATACCTAAGGAAACTGAATGCTGCAGCATGGCTGTGCGCCTATTGTGGATGGATGGATCAAGGCAAAATGCAAACAAATGTAAGTCAATTAAAAAAAAACTAGTAATGAAACACATAAATTAAAAACATTATTACATCTAAAATAAATAGTAAAAAAATAAAAATGAATACAATAAAATTATAAAAAACTAAAAGAAAAACATTTAAAGAAAAAAGAAAAGAAAAAATGTAAATAATAAAATTAAAATAAAGGATTTGATTAAAAAACACATCAATAAATGCTGATGTCTGTACAATGAGAACAAAAACTATTGTAAGGCAAGGAGGTGCAAAATAAAATATGAAAAAACATGTAATAAATTAACCACTGTCTTCAAAATCATATTCTTAGTATACACAGTCTACAATGATATGAAGGCGGATTGTGACCACACTGCCTCACATCCCAGTTGAATTTGCCCCTTTGCATCTTGGTAAATGCAGTTCAAATTTAACGCTTACTTGAAAGTGTCCGTAGTTTTTCACTAAAGTTAGTGCAGTCATTGCTGTTCATCTCCATACACGTGTTTCTGGGTTATTGCCCTTCATCAGTAGAGAGTAGAAAACATCGAAAATTATCTGGGGTTGCTGGAAATGCTGCCAAAATCACCTCAGTTGTATTACCACTCACAGGCTTACAGGTGCATCTCCAGAGCTCGTCAGCTCAATGGCTCAAGGGAGACTTTTAAACAGGAAGGCGGGTTGGGAGCACACTGCCTCACATCCCAGTCAAGTTTGCCCCTTTGCATCCTGGTAAATGCAGTTCAAATTTAATGCTTACTTGAAAGTGTCCGTAGTTTTTCACTAAAGTTAGTGCAGTCATTGCTGTTCATCTCTATACACGTGTTTCTGGGTTATTGCCCTTCATCAGTAGAGATGTAGAGGGAACACAGAAAGGGGCAGATGGAATGTGGAAAGCCCTGCTCACGTGGTGGTATATGTCGTAAAGCACCCCAGCCAGGGAGCTAATATTTTCACTGTGGTTATGTATTTCTAACATGAACTTCATTTGCACCTCCTTGCTCTCCCGAAGCCCAGTTACAACCTGGCCCATCTCGTCTTGGGACTGTTGTACTGCTCCCAAGACTTGGCCAATGGTGGTCTGGCTGACTAAGATGCCAATGGCTTCACTTTGCTGGCCCACAGTTTCCCTCCCACAACCCCTACCTCTACCCCTACTACCTTGTGCTCTTGAAGAAGTATGCCCCATCCCACTGGGTCTTGGCATAACTGCAGGTGATGTTGTTGGGTCAACAGCAGCCAAGACTGGGGAGCATGGAGAGGAGATGGCGCTGCACAAAAAACACAAGTGCTGCCACCTCTGCCTCGGTACAAATGGGTGGGGCTGCACCCCTTGGCGACGCCAATGTCTGCAAGGTAAGCAGCTAGCAGCTACACTGGCACCACCACATCCTCTGCCACCCTGTTCTGCCATGGCGGTGTGTGGAAAAAAGAAAAGGGAAGAAGTAGAATGAAGGAAGAAAGAAAAAATAAAGAAGTAACGAGAAAAGCAAAAAAAATAAAGTATTCAAAAAGTCACAAAAACACAAAAAATGAGAGAAACGTAAGATATGCAGACACACACACTGATGAAATAAAGGAAAATCAGGAGTGGACAGTTTAGAAAAGGGTGGAGTTGCAAGATTTAGGGTGGATTAAAGTTAGGCGCAGCACCATGCACAGAGAGACAGAAAAAACAAAATGGCTGCGTTCATGTGAACCACGTGATGCCGTTCGCAAGGTGAAAAACATAGTGCGAATGGGCATGCCGAGCAATTACGACAACGGGTAGAATTCCACAGAGCTTGAGGAGTTTTTCAACCACTTCGCAGAATTCTGTGTAGTGGAGCTCTGCAAGCTCCGCTCACCCCTAGTTGGCATTCTCGAACATGACATTCTGATTCCCAAAGAATCTGTGTGACAGATCTAACTCTTTCATTAGGCACTCTTGTATGACCAAGGTGAACACAAGAAAGATACGAAAAGCATTTTCAAAACATTTATTGAAATGATAGTATTCTAGTATAAAAAGTAAGCGCTGCGATTAATAGGCAGATGAGACATACTACTGTAATCAGCATTATTAGAATGGTAAATAATATGAACAATTAAACTATGGTAATTGTTGCTAAGATTTGAGTACTCCTACCTGTATGTATTACTTATACTAAAGAGAGCATAGCTGGAGTGCCCTCTGCCAGATCAGCTGGGATAGTCTAACACCCATACCTTGGTATGAGGTGTCAGAAAGCAGATAAAGGTTATCTACTTTGGCAGGGTGGAGGTCGGAGTCAGCAGGGATGCATCTCAGTCACATTTCACAGTGGTTCGGTGATAATCCCAGCATAGAAGTGCTCCTCTCACTCAGCCCTCACACTGAAGCTGTTTATATAATAAAATGGTGGACATCCTCCTACACACCAGGTGAAAGCAGCCTGGGTACAGTGGCAGAGGCTGGAGGCCATCCACACTGAATATCTGACGCTGGCGGCTCTTCAGGAGGAGGAGGGTGAGGCCCATGCTCCTCCAAATGGCTGCCAGTGCCTCCAGCCTCCCAGCGCCACCATCAGTGCTGCTGCCAGCTGACAGCAGCCTGTCTGTGTCCCACCACTGCTGCCCCCTCTCACACTCTAACCCCAATTTCCAGTGCTGCATCCTGCAACACTTCACACTCCTGGACCACCGGGTGGCACACATAGAGGCAACCCTCGATGATCTCCGGACCCATGTGGAGAACACCCTCTTTTGACCCTTTTTTAAATTTTTTGTTTTGGTGGGAGGGACACTTGTTGTGTGTGGAGAGGGTGGGAAAGGGAGATGGTACTGGATTTTTTTTTCACTTGGGACTTTATTTTGGACTTTCTTTGGACTTTGGTTGGACTTTGGCTGGAGACGGTGTAATTTGTTTGGTGAGAAGAGTGGGCCTGTTGTGGGTGGAAAGTGTGGGTTTTCTATTTGTAAGTAAATAAAGGGGAATCATTTATTTTACTTCATTTATGTCTCAAATCTTTATTTTAGTTTGCACTGCTGTCTTTTAGTGTAGCCAATTTTTTAATTTTGCTAAAAATAATTATGTCAGTTACTTATACCCTTGCTCTACTGCCCTCTATAACTATACTGACCACCAAGGGGTGATTGCCATTGCCTATTTTGCCTACAAAAACCTAGATACACACAAACAAAATATTATTCAGTAGAAGTTAATTACTAACTAAACTACTTCATTTCAATCCATAGTTCTTCTCTTGCCTGAAGAGAGGAAGCAAGGGCTGCTACCTTAGTCTTCTTACTACATAGTCTTCCCAAGGTGGCGTCTTATCATAAGGTGGTGGTAGCAGTAGAGGCAGGCTAGCACGCCAACAGGGAAGACACAAGATGCCATTCCCACCTATGCAAAATCCAACTGTAGGATTAATCAAAGGGTTATCCATCACTGTTAACTAGATTGAAAGAAAATAGAGAGTTAGTTGGTTATATTATATCATAACTTTAGAAAGACTGAAACCAGACTACCACAATGACAGTTGGACACACAACAAAGAAGTCCTGATAGGATAATAAAAACTAGCAATATCAACTTCTTCTGAGCAATTGGGAGCTAGTATTTAATGAAAACTAATCTTAGGAAATGAAACCCTAGAGCCAGGAGAAGTGGGCCCAGAGTCAGGAGTAATTGGACAAGGTTAAGCGTTTATGCAACACACAACACAAGGCCTGAATGATGATGTTGACAAATGATATGTGGGTGGGTAAATGGGGCAGGTGTGGGCTATTGCTCAGGTAATAGAAGATCATACAGTGAGTTGATATCGCTTTCACCACATCCGCCCCAGCAAGTGTGTGATCCATTCATGGTGTACAATTAAGTCACACCTCAATAAGAAATCACACAGCCCCAAGGGAAGAGGGTTAGGGGTTCGATGAATGGATGGGAAAGGGGATTTGGGGTAAAGTGTGACAAAGACAAACACTACACAAAAGAAACATCAACAATATTCATCTGGACACTGAGCAACACACCATCATGAATCTGTTATGGAAGGAAAAGAAGGAATGAGTATGACACAGCTCAGTTAAACGCACTGCAAACAGTCTTTCGGCCCCAGCGAGACCCAAGATAGTATATCTCTAAATATTGTGTTTTGTAGGTTTGAAAAATACAAATAGGATTGAAGTTAACCAGTACTGCCAAATTGCGTGGTGCATCTCCATCCTTCTCGGCATGTCCGTCACTCTTGGGTGCCTGTCTGAACCTGTCTGGTAGGTAAGCTGGTGTTGAGCTTTCACTAAGTTTTGTTCATGCAGAAGAGGAATAGGCAATGGCTTGCGTATTGAAAAACAGTAACTGTTTTATAGAGTTAAGGAGAAGGATTGAAGGAAGGTAAGCTTCATGAGGAGACAGGGGTGTACCAAGAAGACTCATAGGCAGAGCAAAAACATAAGGAGAGTTACACATTTGAGCCAGCAGTGCAACAAACACATACGCAGAAGCATTTCCGAAAATCAATGCACCTCTCTCCAGTCCATGGAGCTGAATGAGTACTAGACCTCAGAGTCTTCAACATCATCATGGTTTCTCTTTGAAGTTGATAACGTTTTCCTTCTGGCTGTTGAGGGAGTCCTGCCCTCAGTCTTTCTATCCTCCTCCTCCTGATTCCGATCAACTCTGTCCCAGTCCCAAATCAAGCGAGGTAGACCTGTGTAGTGCACTGCTGTTGAAGAACAAATAGAGAAACAAAATTGGAGTATTTTGTGTAGATTTGTGTTTGGGAACTAAAGTGACTAGTCTGGTCTCTGAAGAACCAAAAAAAGGAGTGGACCCTCCAGGTAAACTTTGCTAAGTTTGAAAAACCAATCGCCTTCAGGAAAAAATGATCACCCAGGGGGCCCCAAACATTGAAAATCATCTAAGCCAAGTTTCACATTTGTTGAACTCCCTCCCTCATTGTCTGCCACCACATACATCATCAATCATCACTCACAATCACTCAATATATCATCACTCATTGTGGCATAGTTTGTAGTTACCTCTTCCAATCCAAGCACGGCGGTAGATACAAAATTGTATCTCTTCTTGAGGATAGCAACACATTGGAGTTTGGCATTGGCACCGTCAGTCTTTTAATCAATGATCTTCTGGGGCAGCCCTGCTAGGTGATGCTAAAAAAGGATAGGCAATGGCATGTGGAGCTCGCAGGCATGGTCTCCAATGTCCTGAAAGGAATGTGGAGGGTTCTTCACTGCACACAGGTCCAACTCCAATCCGGCCATACATGTGCCTAACAAATGGTGGGGCGGCATAAATCCGACACAAACACAATGGTCTACTAGCTATTTTTTTTTTTGCAAAAAAAGAAAGAAAGAAGTTCAAAGAGAAATAATTAAAAAGTTCTCTGGTGGCACTGGCATACTTAGTCCGCGAAGTATAGCTTGTCCTCAAACTCAGGTGATTCACCCAGAAGTTGGTGAGCTAACACACTTAGGGCCAGATGTAGTAAGCCGTTTGCATGTCGCAAACTGCAAAAATCGCAGTTTGCGGCATGCAAACGGCCGAACGCGATGCTCATTCCCAAATTGCGAGTCTGTACCGATTCGCAATTTGGGAATGCGACTCGCAAATAGGAAGGGGTGTTCCCTTCCTATTTGCGACTCGCATTGCAATTCAGAGTTGCTTTGTGACCGCGAATGCGGTCGCAAACGAACTCGCAGTTACCACCAGGGTCACACTGGTGGTAACACATTCGCAAAAGGGAAGGGGTCCGCATGGGACCCCTTCCCCTTTGTGAATGTCGAAAGAAATATTTTTCAGAGCAGGCAGTGGTCCTATGGACCACTGCCTTCTCTGAAAAAAACTAAACTAAATGGTTTCGGTATTTTTTTCATTTTGCAACTCTTTTTCCTTTAAGGAAAACGGGCTGCAAAATGAAAAAAAAAACTGCTTTATTTAAAAAGCAGTCACAGACATGGAGGTCTGCTGACTTCAGCAGGCCACCATCCCTGTGAGTGCAGGGACTCGCTATGAGGTCACAAAAAGCGACCCACCTCATGAATATTGATGAGGTGGGTCTTTGCGACCCCATTGCGAGTCGCAGATGGTGTCTGAGACACCGTTCTGCATCCTGAATTGCGACTCGCAAATTGCGAGTCTCACTGACTCGCAATTTGCGAGTCGCAATTCATGGATTTCCTACATCTGGCCCTTAATTCTGACCAATCATCCTCCTCCCCCTGTGGTGTTTCTGGAATGGTGTAATCAGGTGGTATGAAATGTTGGTTAATTTTGACCATGGTCAATCTCTCCACATTTTGAGACGAGAGGCTGGTTCCTCTCACTGTAACAACTGAACACACGCTCAGCAGACACATTGGCTATAGGACAAGCCAGATACTTTATAGTCAGCCTGCTGAGCTCTGGCCTTTGGGGCATCTTCTCATACCAGTACACCAATGGGTTTTGATCCATATACACCCCTTTTGGGTCATCCAGATACTCCTGGAACATCCTCTGAATGGTCATTGGTGCTGTCACTTGCTCGACCTCTTTTGCCTTCGCCTCTGCACTGGACTTAAGACCTGCCACTTGAAAACAAGACAAAGCAGAGGTTGGATCAAATTCTTCTGTTCCTGTTGTTGCCTGTGTTCTTGTTGCTGGTGTTGGCCGCTATGATACAAGACTGTCCTCCCTGGAAGTTCAAGGTAGCACCCCAGAACTGCGGAGTGGAACTCTAAGTTTCAGCAGTTCTTCTTCTAAGTCTCCGGCTTGCTCAACAATCTACCTCTTGTATTTTGAAACATCTAATTCAGAAAAAGGAATGACAGTGGAAAGTATTTTTGTAGCGTGGATCAAGTAGGGTGGCACAGATGTACTCTTTGGATGAGATAATGTTATATTGCAGCCTTGGGTTACAAGTCAAGTGATAACGTTAGCTTTCAACCGAGGCATGCACTTCTGTATTTTCATTCACACCACAAGTGCGAACCTTTCAGGCACCTTCTTTAGTTGGTCCTGTAGCAGGTGCAACAGTGGGATAGCTTGGCACATCGTACTGTCTTTCTTGCTAACTTCCCATGTGAAAACCTCAAAAGGGAACAGCATTTGTCCATATCCATGGCCATGGCTTTCCCATACCCTCCTCTTTGAAAGACGTAGTCATTGATCTGGCTATACTTTTGAAACAGACGTTGCAACATATAATATGTCAAGTTCCAGCGTGTTGGCACCTCCTGTATCAGGGCTTTAACTGCTACTCTGAATAATTTGCAACTGCTTCTGGGCTTTAAAAGAATGGCTGATATTAGAGCAATATGGCTGCAAGTGGTCAGTATGTTGTGGCTATGTCTTCTTTTTTTAGAAAGTCTAGCACAAGGAGGTTGATGTAGTGCACCAAACACAGGACCCCGAAATAGCCACTGTCTGCCATGGCCTTGACTATATTACTGCCATTGTCTGTGGCAACAAATCCAATTCAGAGACCTCTGGGGTGCAGCCATTCAGACACCTTGTTGTTAAATATGTCCAAGATGTTAGCAGCTATATATGATTTCTCCATGGTGAACATGGCTACTGTTGCATGCCGCAGAAAGCTCCTAAAACTTTCTTCAGGGTCAAGACTTGTAGATAGAGTTTGCTTTACCCCACAAAAGAGATTCAGGTGGTCATTATGAACATGGTGGGAAACACCACTGACCGCTGTAGTGACAGAGAACAGAAGACCGCCAGTGGCGGTGAACAGCACACCGCAATATAATGATGCCAGAAACCGAAACCTCCAAAAATCCTGCAACCTCCAGCCACCGTCGAGGCCCAGGATGGCGGAAAGGATGTACACCCCATCCTGCCACCGCCAAGAAGACAAATCCTCCACCCACCAAATAATGAGGCACAAATCACCATGGCGGATAGTGGATGTCGAACGTCCATTGGCAGTATGGACCACCACAGCCAGCAATGGGACCCAACAACAACAAATGCAAACATTGGCAGTTTGAAACCCACACACCTGACATACACCCACAACAGTATAAAACACCCACATACACACCCCAACCTTTGCAACGCCAATTGCATGAATCAGACTGGCAACACTACACGCATACACTGTACACAACATAACAAAAGTCACACACAAATATACACAGAAGCACCCTCACCAATACACCCAGAACACCACACCAATAACACACACCATGGCACCCCCTTAGCACCCACGCTTCACAGATAGGGAGCTAAGGACCATGGTGGACGAAATACTCAAGGTTGAGCCACAACTATTCAGGGCACAGGTGCAGCACACACCTATCGGCAGGAAGATGGAGTTATGGCAGACGATTGTAAACAAGGTCAATGCAGTGGGAAACCATCCACGCACAAGGGACGACATCCGCAAGAGATGGAACGACCTGCGCGGGAAAGTGAGGTCTATGGCATCCAGGCACAACATTGTGGAAGACTGTAGAAGACTGGTGGAGGACCCCCACATACATCCTGGACTACACCGTCAGGGAGGAGAAGGTAATAGCTATCCTGCACCCGGAGGGCCTCGCTGGACTCACTGGAGGACTGGACGCGGGTAAGTCATTTAAAATTACTTCATATCCACCACATCTGTAATGCATGTACCACCCCACCCCTCCAACTACCACCAGGACCACATCCCCACCCAGGCCACCTCCTGCCCCTGTTCCCTGAGGTGCCTGGCTGCCCCATTGATGTCCCTTTACAGTGGAGTACCCTGTGCACATGTGGGAGTCAAGTCTGGTCCATTTGGGCCCTTCAGGGTATTCTGCATGGACTGGCCAATGGCCTTATTTGGACATTACCATTTTGATGTTCTATTAAAGTTTGTGTGCCCAGTGGTGCTGTTGGCACAATATGGAGACATGGTTCATCGTTTCATTGTGGGGATGTGGTGTGCACATGTGCGTACTTTGGTGCAGGTCTTTGTTGCCTTGTGTCGGGTAAGTACCTCTTATTCTGGTGTGTATGGCATGAGATGGTGGAAGGGGTTGGGACTGTGTTGCAGGGTGGGTGGGGTGGGTGGGTGTGTAACTGTGCCTTTTCTTACCATGTTTACTAGGTTGCGGTACTTACCGTTGTCGTCTTCGTCCGCGGTCACGGTTGTGGAGGTATATTGCAAGGAGCAGGACTGGCATTATTTGCAACTCTCTCTCCATGTCTGCTTTGGTGTGTTGTGTGTGCCTCCAGTGAGTGATGCTTCCCGCCCCGGAATTGATGGTGCTTCATTATTTGTTGGGCGGGTGGGGCCTTTCCGTCAGCCTCTTCCATCGGCTGCACTACAATGATGGCGGTGTGTGAATGGACCTCTACTTGTATCTCATGTGCTTCATTATTTGGCGCTCTGGACCGCCAGCCTGTTGGTGGTAGTTACTGCCACCGCTGGCGGAGCGGTGATTGCCGCCATGTTCATAATCAAGGCCTCAGTGTGCAGTGATGCACATGTAATCAGTCGTCTGACAACTAGTCCAGATGTCTGTCGTCAGATGGATAGTGTGGACAACACTTTGCTGCAAAGCTTGTCCAGCACATCCTGATGCAGCGCTGGAACAGCAACTCTGGCAAGATGGGTCCGACTTGGAACCTTCCATTTCAGGCAAATGGGTGCCACAAGTTCTAAGAATCCCACTCCTTCCACAAAAGAAAAAGGGAGGCGGTCCAGCACGAACATTTTTGCCAGCTTCCCATTGTACGAACGTGCCGTTGGGTGGTTGCGGTCTTAGGGCCCCTCCTGCGGAAACATGCCCATACTACTAGCCTGGATGTTCTTCTGTTCTGGGGCCACTGACGCAGGCAATTTTTGAGAAGCAGGTGGTGGTAGACTCAATGAGCATCGTGGGGCAGTCACTGTATGACATGTTGTCTCCATCCGACTCTGAGTCTTCTTGTGTCATTGAGAGGTCACTGAGGCGGGTGAGTTTGGTGTACTGCTGGGGACAGGGCTACTCTGCATGAGGATGTTACCTTCTTCTTCCTTACCTGCCACCGTAATTTGACTAGTTGGAGATGGTGTTTCCCAGCTCTCCTCACCTTCCCCACCATGACCACATTCAGCAATTTTGTTAAGGTGCTTCTCCCACCGGATTGGGTGATGTTTTTTCAAATGGGTTGTCTGACCTGCAATACCATAATGTGAACCAGCCTTACCTCGACGAACGCTCACATGACAAATGGAGCATATTACAATGTTCTCCTCTTGTTTGTTAATCATAAAAAAGTCCCAAACTGAGGAGAAGTACTTTCTTTCTTTGTCAGTGCCAATGCCTGAGGAAGAACTGGAGGTAAGTGGGTGTGTTGATTGCCTTTCTGAAGTGCATACTTCTACTGAGGTAGGGGTTGGTGCAGGTCTCATCTAGGGCCTTACAAATATGGGAGCTGGCGGTGCTACCTGTGCCACATTCCTCTAAGCAGGTTGGATAGTAATGTCAGACTCCTCTGTGCCAGCTTCCACAATGACTGCCTCATCATTGTCATCCTCCTCATCATCCCCTTCCATGACTCTGAGGCTTTTAGGAACTTTTCTTTTCCCTTGGTTCTCCTGGTGTCTCCTAGGCTCTGCTGGGGTCCACTCCATGTCACTATCATTGTCATCAGAAGTGGTGCTCGGATAAGATGGTAGAGTAGTCCCTTCCTTTTCCTTGCTGGAGATCTGGGAGCCAATAATTCTAAAAAAATATGTTTTTGCGCCGCAGGAAGCTAGACCTCTTGTTCTGCTCCAAGTTCAGGAAGATCAACTATTGCTGGCTGCAGCTGCTGTCGACTTTGCTCCATTTCCAGAAACGGCTGGGTACTACTTTGTAAAAGGGACAAATCCAATTCAACGTCATTGCTGGTCGGCATCACCATGATTGCAGTGGCTGCCTCACTGACAGACATGGTCTTGGGCTTAGGTGGTTGGGTTGGTGCAGGAGTGCTGCTCCCAGGTTCCTCCCCTAAGGCCGGTGTGGCAGGCACATTTCTCCCGAAAAAGGTTGCGGTCGGCATGCCACTGATGGAAAGCTACTTCTTGTCACTGACCACTTTTTGGGGAGGAACTTTCCCTGGGGCCATCTTAAAGCTCTCAGTTGGCAGTGGCACTAAGCTGCACAAGCGGAAGAGATTGAAGGACTGAAAACAAGGTAAAGGCCTTCTCTTTGGCAGTATAGTAGGTGATGTCTCTCCTTCTTTTGTGCACCTAAAAGCAACCAAACAAGAAAAGCATGTAGTTAGTGAAACATGGCATTGTTGCAGGTTGAAATAGTACAGACAAATGAAATATTAGTGTGGTTGGTTACTTATGTAATAAATTAAAATGTATCATTCATTTATTTTAAAGGAGATACCTGTGGTAGTTAAAGAGGTGCATGGGTAAATGGACTAATCTTGAAAAGAAACCTATGGTGCAAGGTGGTACAGGGGAAGTGGAATTGTAATTTAAAAAATGAATGATGCTGCTGATGTGTCTGCAGTGCACCCCACCCAGGGTGTGTAGGAGGAAATTGAATTATACCTAAGGAAACTGAATGCTGCAGCATGGCTGTGCGCCTATTGTGGATGGATGGATCAAGGCAAAATGCAAACAAATGTAAGTCAATTAAAAAAAAACTAGTAATGAAACACATAAATTAAAAACATTATTACATCTAAAATAAATAGTAAAAAAATAAAAATGAATACAATAAAATTATAAAAAACTAAAAGAAAAACATTTAAAGAAAAAAGAAAAGAAAAAATGTAAATAATAAAATTAAAATAAAGGATTTGATTAAAAAACACATCAATAAATGCTGATGTCTGTACAATGAGAACAAAAACTATTGTAAGGCAAGGAGGTGCAAAATAAAATATGAAAAAACATGTAATAAATTAACCACTGTCTTCAAAATCATATTCTTAGTATACACAGTCTACAATGATATGAAGGCGGATTGTGACCACACTGCCTCACATCCCAGTTGAATTTGCCCCTTTGCATCTTGGTAAATGCAGTTCAAATTTAACGCTTACTTGAAAGTGTCCGTAGTTTTTCACTAAAGTTAGTGCAGTCATTGCTGTTCATCTCCATACACGTGTTTCTGGGTTATTGCCCTTCATCAGTAGAGAGTAGAAAACATCGAAAATTATCTGGGGTTGCTGGAAATGCTGCCAAAATCACCTCAGTTGTATTACCACTCACAGGCTTACAGGTGCATCTCCAGAGCTCGTCAGCTCAATGGCTCAAGGGAGACTTTTAAACAGGAAGGCGGGTTGGGAGCACACTGCCTCACATCCCAGTCAAGTTTGCCCCTTTGCATCCTGGTAAATGCAGTTCAAATTTAATGCTTACTTGAAAGTGTCCGTAGTTTTTCACTAAAGTTAGTGCAGTCATTGCTGTTCATCTCTATACACGTGTTTCTGGGTTATTGCCCTTCATCAGTAGAGATGTAGAGGGAACACAGAAAGGGGCAGATGGAATGTGGAAAGCCCTGCTCACGTGGTGGTATATGTCGTAAAGCACCCCAGCCAGGGAGCTAATATTTTCACTGTGGTTATGTATTTCTAACATGAACTTCATTTGCACCTCCTTGCTCTCCCGAAGCCCAGTTACAACCTGGCCCATCTCGTCTTGGGACTGTTGTACTGCTCCCAAGACTTGGCCAATGGTGGTCTGGCTGACTAAGATGCCAATGGCTTCACTTTGCTGGCCCACAGTTTCCCTCCCACAACCCCTACCTCTACCCCTACTACCTTGTGCTCTTGAAGAAGTATGCCCCATCCCACTGGGTCTTGGCATAACTGCAGGTGATGTTGTTGGGTCAACAGCAGCCAAGACTGGGGAGCATGGAGAGGAGATGGCGCTGCACAAAAAACACAAGTGCTGCCACCTCTGCCTCGGTACAAATGGGTGGGGCTGCACCCCTTGGCGACGCCAATGTCTGCAAGGTAAGCAGCTAGCAGCTACACTGGCACCACCACATCCTCTGCCACCCTGTTCTGCCATGGCGGTGTGTGGAAAAAAGAAAAGGGAAGAAGTAGAATGAAGGAAGAAAGAAAAAATAAAGAAGTAACGAGAAAAGCAAAAAAAATAAAGTATTCAAAAAGTCACAAAAACACAAAAAATGAGAGAAACGTAAGATATGCAGACACACACACTGATGAAATAAAGGAAAATCAGGAGTGGACAGTTTAGAAAAGGGTGGAGTTGCAAGATTTAGGGTGGATTAAAGTTAGGCGCAGCACCATGCACAGAGAGACAGAAAAAACAAAATGGCTGCGTTCATGTGAACCACGTGATGCCGTTCGCAAGGTGAAAAACATAGTGCGAATGGGCATGCCGAGCAATTACGACAACGGGTAGAATTCCACAGAGCTTGAGGAGTTTTTCAACCACTTCGCAGAATTCTGTGTAGTGGAGCTCTGCAAGCTCCGCTCACCCCTAGTTGGCATTCTCAAACATGACATTCTGATTCCCAAAGAATCTGTGTGACAGATCTAACTCTTTCATTAGGCACTCTTGTATGACCAAGGTGAACACAAGAAAGATACGAAAAGCATTTTCAAAACATTTATTGAAATGATAGTATTCTAGTATAAAAAGTAAGCGCTGCGATTAATAGGCAGATGAGACATACTACTGTAATCAGCATTATTAGAATGGTAAATAATATGAACAATTAAACTATGGTAATTGTTGCTAAGATTTGAGTACTCCTACCTGTATGTATTACTTATACTAAAGAGAGCATAGCTGGAGTGCCCTCTGCCAGATCAGCTGGGATAGTCTAACACCCATACCTTGGTATGAGGTGTCAGAAAGCAGATAAAGGTTATCTACTTTGGCAGGGTGGAGGTCGGAGTCAGCAGGGATGCATCTCAGTCACATTTCACAGTGGTTCGGTGATAATCCCAGCATAGAAGTGCTCCTCTCACTCAGCCCTCACACTGAAGCTGTTTATATAATAAAATGGTGGACATCCTCCTACACACCAGGTGAAAGCAGCCTGGGTACAGTGGCAGAGGCTGGAGGCCATCCACACTGAATATCTGACGCTGGCGGCTCTTCAGGAGGAGGAGGGTGAGGCCCATGCTCCTCCAAATGGCTGCCAGTGCCTCCAGCCTCCCAGCGCCACCATCAGTGCTGCTGCCAGCTGACAGCAGCCTGTCTGTGTCCCACCACTGCTGCCCCCTCTCACACTCTAACCCCAATTTCCAGTGCTGCATCCTGCAACACTTCACACTCCTGGACCACCGGGTGGCACACATAGAGGCAACCCTCGATGATCTCCGGACCCATGTGGAGAACACCCTCTTTTGACCCTTTTTTAAATTTTTTGTTTTGGTGGGAGGGACACTTGTTGTGTGTGGAGAGGGTGGGAAAGGGAGATGGTACTGGATTTTTTTTTCACTTGGGACTTTATTTTGGACTTTCTTTGGACTTTGGTTGGACTTTGGCTGGAGACGGTGTAATTTGTTTGGTGAGAAGAGTGGGCCTGTTGTGGGTGGAAAGTGTGGGTTTTCTATTTGTAAGTAAATAAAGGGGAATCATTTATTTTACTTCATTTATGTCTCAAATCTTTATTTTAGTTTGCACTGCTGTCTTTTAGTGTAGCCAATTTTTTAATTTTGCTAAAAATAATTATGTCAGTTACTTATACCCTTGCTCTACTGCCCTCTATAACTATACTGACCACCAAGGGGTGATTGCCATTGCCTATTTTGCCTACAAAAACCTAGATACACACAAACAAAATATTATTCAGTAGAAGTTAATTACTAACTAAACTACTTCATTTCAATCCATAGTTCTTCTCTTGCCTGAAGAGAGGAAGCAAGGGCTGCTACCTTAGTCTTCTTACTACATAGTCTTCCCAAGGTGGCGTCTTATCATAAGGTGGTGGTAGCAGTAGAGGCAGGCTAGCACGCCAACAGGGAAGACACAAGATGCCATTCCCACCTATGCAAAATCCAACTGTAGGATTAATCAAAGGGTTATCCATCACTGTTAACTAGATTGAAAGAAAATAGAGAGTTAGTTGGTTATATTATATCATAACTTTAGAAAGACTGAAACCAGACTACCACAATGACAGTTGGACACACAACAAAGAAGTCCTGATAGGATAATAAAAACTAGCAATATCAACTTCTTCTGAGCAATTGGGAGCTAGTATTTAATGAAAACTAATCTTAGGAAATGAAACCCTAGAGCCAGGAGAAGTGGGCCCAGAGTCAGGAGTAATTGGACAAGGTTAAGCGTTTATGCAACACACAACACAAGGCCTGAATGATGATGTTGACAAATGATATGTGGGTGGGTAAATGGGGCAGGTGTGGGCTATTGCTCAGGTAATAGAAGATCATACAGTGAGTTGATATCGCTTTCACCACATCCGCCCCAGCAAGTGTGTGATCCATTCATGGTGTACAATTAAGTCACACCTCAATAAGAAATCACACAGCCCCAAGGGAAGAGGGTTAGGGGTTCGATGAATGGATGGGAAAGGGGATTTGGGGTAAAGTGTGACAAAGACAAACACTACACAAAAGAAACATCAACAATATTCATCTGGACACTGAGCAACACACCATCATGAATCTGTTATGGAAGGAAAAGAAGGAATGAGTATGACACAGCTCAGTTAAACGCACTGCAAACAGTCTTTCGGCCCCAGCGAGACCCAAGATAGTATATCTCTAAATATTGTGTTTTGTAGGTTTGAAAAATACAAATAGGATTGAAGTTAACCAGTACTGCCAAATTGCGTGGTGCATCTCCATCCTTCTCGGCATGTCCGTCACTCTTGGGTGCCTGTCTGAACCTGTCTGGTAGGTAAGCTGGTGTTGAGCTTTCACTAAGTTTTGTTCATGCAGAAGAGGAATAGGCAATGGCTTGCGTATTGAAAAACAGTAACTGTTTTATAGAGTTAAGGAGAAGGATTGAAGGAAGGTAAGCTTCATGAGGAGACAGGGGTGTACCAAGAAGACTCATAGGCAGAGCAAAAACATAAGGAGAGTTACACATTTGAGCCAGCAGTGCAACAAACACATACGCAGAAGCATTTCCGAAAATCAATGCACCTCTCTCCAGTCCATGGAGCTGAATGAGTACTAGACCTCAGAGTCTTCAACATCATCATGGTTTCTCTTTGAAGTTGATAACGTTTTCCTTCTGGCTGTTGAGGGAGTCCTGCCCTCAGTCTTTCTATCCTCCTCCTCCTGATTCCGATCAACTCTGTCCCAGTCCCAAATCAAGCGAGGTAGACCTGTGTAGTGCACTGCTGTTGAAGAACAAATAGAGAAACAAAATTGGAGTATTTTGTGTAGATTTGTGTTTGGGAACTAAAGTGACTAGTCTGGTCTCTGAAGAACCAAAAAAAGGAGTGGACCCTCCAGGTAAACTTTGCTAAGTTTGAAAAACCAATCGCCTTCAGGAAAAAATGATCACCCAGGGGGCCCCAAACATTGAAAATCATCTAAGCCAAGTTTCACATTTGTTGAACTCCCTCCCTCATTGTCTGCCACCACATACATCATCAATCATCACTCACAATCACTCAATATATCATCACTCATTGTGGCATAGTTTGTAGTTACCTCTTCCAATCCAAGCACGGCGGTAGATACAAAATTGTATCTCTTCTTGAGGATAGCAACACATTGGAGTTTGGCATTGGCACCGTCAGTCTTTTAATCAATGATCTTCTGGGGCAGCCCTGCTAGGTGATGCTAAAAAAGGATAGGCAATGGCATGTGGAGCTCGCAGGCATGGTCTCCAATGAACTGAAAGGAATGTGGAGGGTTCTTCACTGCACACAGGTCCAACTCCAATCCGGCCATACATGTGCCTAACAAATGGTGGGGCGGCATAAATCCGACACAAACACAATGGTCTACTAGCTATTTTTTTTTTTGCAAAAAAAGAAAGAAAGAAGTTCAAAGAGAAATAATTAAAAAGTTCTCTGGTGGCACTGGCATACTTAGTCCGCGAAGTATAGCTTGTCCTCAAACTCAGGTGATTCACCCAGAAGTTGGTGAGCTAACACACTTAGGGCCAGATGTAGTAAGCCGTTTGCATGTCGCAAACTGCAAAAATCGCAGTTTGCGGCATGCAAACGGGCCGAACGCGATGCTCATTCCCAAATTGCGAGTCTGTACCGATTCGCAATTTGGGAATGCGACTCGCAAATAGGAAGGGGTGTTCCCTTCCTATTTGCGACTCGCATTGCAATTCAGAGTTGCTTTGTGACCGCGAATGCGGTCGCAAACGAACTCGCAGTTACCACCAGGGTCACACTGGTGGTAACACATTCGCAAAAGGGAAGGGGTCCGCATGGGACCCCTTCCCCTTTGTGAATGTCGAAAGAAATATTTTTCAGAGCAGGCAGTGGTCCTATGGACCACTGCCTTCTCTGAAAAAAACTAAACTAAATGGTTTCGGTATTTTTTTCATTTTGCAACTCTTTTTCCTTTAAGGAAAACGGGCTGCAAAATGAAAAAAAAAACTGCTTTATTTAAAAAGCAGTCACAGACATGGAGGTCTGCTGACTTCAGCAGGCCACCATCCCTGTGAGTGCAGGGACTCGCTATGAGGTCACAAAAAGCGACCCACCTCATGAATATTGATGAGGTGGGTCTTTGCGACCCCATTGCGAGTCGCAGATGGTGTCTGAGACACCGTTCTGCATCCTGAATTGCGACTCGCAAATTGCGAGTCTCACTGACTCGCAATTTGCGAGTCGCAATTCATGGATTTCCTACATCTGGCCCTTAATTCTGACCAATCATCCTCCTCCCCCTGTGGTGTTTCTGGAATGGTGTAATCAGGTGGTATGAAATGTTGGTTAATTTTGACCATGGTCAATCTCTCCACATTTTGAGACGAGAGGCTGGTTCCTCTCACTGTAACAACTGAACACACGCTCAGCAGACACATTGGCTATAGGACAAGCCAGATACTTTATAGTCAGCCTGCTGAGCTCTGGCCTTTGGGGCATCTTCTCATACCAGTACACCAATGGGTTTTGATCCATATACACCCCTTTTGGGTCATCCAGATACTCCTGGAACATCCTCTGAATGGTCATTGGTGCTGTCACTTGCTCGACCTCTTTTGCCTTCGCCTCTGCACTGGACTTAAGACCTGCCACTTGAAAACAAGACAAAGCAGAGGTTGGATCAAATTCTTCTGTTCCTGTTGTTGCCTGTGTTCTTGTTGCTGGTGTTGGCCGCTATGATACAAGACTGTCCTCCCTGGAAGTTCAAGGTAGCACCCCAGAACTGCGGAGTGGAACTCTAAGTTTCAGCAGTTCTTCTTCTAAGTCTCCGGCTTGCTCAACAATCTACCTCTTGTATTTTGAAACATCTAATTCAGAAAAAGGAATGACAGTGGAAAGTATTTTTGTAGCGTGGATCAAGTAGGGTGGCACAGATGTACTCTTTGGATGAGATAATGTTATATTGCAGCCTTGGGTTACAAGTCAAGTGATAACGTTAGCTTTCAACCAAGGCATGCACTTCTGTATTTTCATTCACACCACAAGTGCGAACCTTTCAGGCACCTTCTTTAGTTGGTCCTGTAGCAGGTGCAACAGTGGGATAGCTTGGCACATCGTACTGTCTTTCTTGCTAACTTCCCATGTGAAAACCTCAAAAGGGAACAGCATTTGTCCATATCCATGGCCATGGCTTTCCCATACCCTCCTCTTTGAAAGACGTAGTCATTGATCTGGCTATACTTTTGAAACAGACGTTGCAACATATAATATGTCAAGTTCCAGCGTGTTGGCACCTCCTGTATCAGGGCTTTAACTGCTACTCTGAATAATTTGCAACTGCTTCTGGGCTTTAAAAGAATGGCTGATATTAGAGCAATATGGCTGCAAGTGGTCAGTATGTTGTGGCTATGTCTTCTTTTTTTAGAAAGTCTAGCACAAGGAGGTTGATGTAGTGCACCAAACACAGGACCCCGAAATAGCCACTGTCTGCCATGGCCTTGACTATATTACTGCCATTGTCTGTGGCAACAAATCCAATTCAGAGACCTCTGGGGTGCAGCCATTCAGACACCTTGTTGTTAAATATGTCCAAGATGTTAGCAGCTATATATGATTTCTCCATGGTGAACATGGCTACTGTTGCATGCCGCAGAAAGCTCCTAAAACTTTCTTCAGGGTCAAGACTTGTAGATAGAGTTTGCTTTACCCCACAAAAGAGATTCAGGTGGTCATTATGAACATGGTGGGAAACACCACTGACCGCTGTAGTGACAGAGAACAGAAGACCGCCAGTGGCGGTGAACAGCACACCGCAATATAATGATGCCAGAAACCGAAACCTCCAAAAATCCTGCAACCTCCAGCCACCGTCGAGGCCCAGGATGGCGGAAAGGATGTACACCCCATCCTGCCACCGCCAAGAAGACAAATCCTCCACCCACCAAATAATGAGGCACAAATCACCATGGCGGATAGTGGATGTCGAACGTCCATTGGCAGTATGGACCACCACAGCCAGCAATGGGACCCAACAACAACAAATGCAAACATTGGCAGTTTGAAACCCACACACCTGACATACACCCACAACAGTATAAAACACCCACATACACACCCCAACCTTTGCAACGCCAATTGCATGAATCAGACTGGCAACACTACACGCATACACTGTACACAACATAACAAAAGTCACACACAAATATACACAGAAGCACCCTCACCAATACACCCAGAACACCACACCAATAACACACACCATGGCACCCCCTTAGCACCCACGCTTCACAGATAGGGAGCTAAGGACCATGGTGGACGAAATACTCAAGGTTGAGCCACAACTATTCAGGGCACAGGTGCAGCACACACCTATCGGCAGGAAGATGGAGTTATGGCAGACGATTGTAAACAAGGTCAATGCAGTGGGAAACCATCCACGCACAAGGGACGACATCCGCAAGAGATGGAATGACCTGCGCGGGAAAGTGAGGTCTATGGCATCCAGGCACAACATTGTGGAAGACTGTAGAAGACTGGTGGAGGACCCCCACATACATCCTGGACTACACCGTCAGGGAGGAGAAGGTAATAGCTATCCTGCACCCGGAGGGCCTCGCTGGACTCACTGGAGGACTGGACGCGGGTAAGTCATTTAAAATTACTTCATATCCACCACATCTGTAATGCATGTACCACCCCACCCCTCCAACTACCACCAGGACCACATCCCCACCCAGGCCACCTCCTGCCCCTGTTCCCTGAGGTGCCTGGCTGCCCCATTGATGTCCCTTTACAGTGGAGTACCCTGTGCACATGTGGGAGTCAAGTCTGGTCCATTTGGGCCCTTCAGGGTATTCTGCATGGACTGGCCAATGGCCTTATTTGGACATTACCATTTTGATGTTCTATTAAAGTTTGTGTGCCCAGTGGTGCTGTTGGCACAATATGGAGACATGGTTCATCGTTTCATTGTGGGGATGTGGTGTGCACATGTGCGTACTTTGGTGCAGGTCTTTGTTGCCTTGTGTCGGGTAAGTACCTCTTATTCTGGTGTGTATGGCATGAGATGGTGGAAGGGGTTGGGACTGTGTTGCAGGGTGGGTGGGGTGGGTGGGTGTGTAACTGTGCCTTTTCTTACCATGTTTACTAGGTTGCGGTACTTACCGTTGTCGTCTTCGTCCGCGGTCACGGTTGTGGAGGTATATTGCAAGGAGCAGGACTGGCATTATTTGCAACTCTCTCTCCATGTCTGCTTTGGTGTGTTGTGTGTGCCTCCAGTGAGTGATGCTTCCCGCCCCGGAATTGATGGTGCTTCATTATTTGTTGGGCGGGTGGGGCCTTTCCGTCAGCCTCTTCCATCGGCTGCACTACAATGATGGCGGTGTGTGAATGGACCTCTACTTGTATCTCATGTGCTTCATTATTTGGCGCTCTGGACCGCCAGCCTGTTGGTGGTAGTTACTGCCACCGCTGGCGGAGCGGTGATTGCCGCCATGTTCATAATCAAGGCCTCAGTGTGCAGTGATGCACATGTAATCAGTCGTCTGACAACTAGTCCAGATGTCTGTCGTCAGATGGATAGTGTGGACAACACTTTGCTGCAAAGCTTGTCCAGCACATCCTGATGCAGCGCTGGAACAGCAACTCTGGCAAGATGGGTCCGACTTGGAACCTTCCATTTCAGGCAAATGGGTGCCACAAGTTCTAAGAATCCCACTCCTTCCACAAAAGAAAAAGGGAGGCGGTCCAGCACGAACATTTTTGCCAGCTTCCCATTGTACGAACGTGCCGTTGGGTGGTTGCGGTCTTAGGGCCCCTCCTGCGGAAACATGCCCATACTACTAGCCTGGATGTTCTTCTGTTCTGGGGCCACTGACGCAGGCAATTTTTGAGAAGCAGGTGGTGGTAGACTCAATGAGCATCGTGGGGCAGTCACTGTATGACATGTTGTCTCCATCCGACTCTGAGTCTTCTTGTGTCATTGAGAGGTCACTGAGGCGGGTGAGTTTGGTGTACTGCTGGGGACAGGGCTACTCTGCATGAGGATGTTACCTTCTTCTTCCTTACCTGCCACCGTAATTTGACTAGTTGGAGATGGTGTTTCCCAGCTCTCCTCACCTTCCCCACCATGACCACATTCAGCAATTTTGTTAAGGTGCTTCTCCCACCGGATTGGGTGATGTTTTTTCAAATGGGTTGTCTGACCTGCAATACCATAATGTGAACCAGCCTTACCTCGACGAACGCTCACATGACAAATGGAGCATATTACAATGTTCTCCTCTTGTTTGTTAATCATAAAAAAGTCCCAAACTGAGGAGAAGTACTTTCTTTCTTTGTCAGTGCCAATGCCTGAGGAAGAACTGGAGGTAAGTGGGTGTGTTGATTGCCTTTCTGAAGTGCATACTTCTACTGAGGTAGGGGTTGGTGCAGGTCTCATCTAGGGCCTTACAAATATGGGAGCTGGCGGTGCTACCTGTGCCACATTCCTCTAAGCAGGTTGGATAGTAATGTCAGACTCCTCTGTGCCAGCTTCCACAATGACTGCCTCATCATTGTCATCCTCCTCATCATCCCCTTCCATGACTCTGAGGCTTTTAGGAACTTTTCTTTTCCCTTGGTTCTCCTGGTGTCTCCTAGGCTCTGCTGGGGTCCACTCCATGTCACTATCATTGTCATCAGAAGTGGTGCTCGGATAAGATGGTAGAGTAGTCCCTTCCTTTTCCTTGCTGGAGATCTGGGAGCCAATAATTCTAAAAAAATATGTTTTTGCGCCGCAGGAAGCTAGACCTCTTGTTCTGCTCCAAGTTCAGGAAGATCAACTATTGCTGGCTGCAGCTGCTGTCGACTTTGCTCCATTTCCAGAAACGGCTGGGTACTACTTTGTAAAAGGGACAAATCCAATTCAACGTCATTGCTGGTCGGCATCACCATGATTGCAGTGGCTGCCTCACTGACAGACATGGTCTTGGGCTTAGGTGGTTGGGTTGGTGCAGGAGTGCTGCTCCCAGGTTCCTCCCCTAAGGCCGGTGTGGCAGGCACATTTCTCCCGAAAAAGGTTGCGGTCGGCATGCCACTGATGGAAAGCTACTTCTTGTCACTGACCACTTTTTGGGGAGGAACTTTCCCTGGGGCCATCTTAAAGCTCTCAGTTGGCAGTGGCACTAAGCTGCACAAGCGGAAGAGATTGAAGGACTGAAAACAAGGTAAAGGCCTTCTCTTTGGCAGTATAGTAGGTGATGTCTCTCCTTCTTTTGTGCACCTAAAAGCAACCAAACAAGAAAAGCATGTAGTTAGTGAAACATGGCATTGTTGCAGGTTGAAATAGTACAGACAAATGAAATATTAGTGTGGTTGGTTACTTATGTAATAAATTAAAATGTATCATTCATTTATTTTAAAGGAGATACCTGTGGTAGTTAAAGAGGTGCATGGGTAAATGGACTAATCTTGAAAAGAAACCTATGGTGCAAGGTGGTACAGGGGAAGTGGAATTGTAATTTAAAAAATGAATGATGCTGCTGATGTGTCTGCAGTGCACCCCACCCAGGGTGTGTAGGAGGAAATTGAATTATACCTAAGGAAACTGAATGCTGCAGCATGGCTGTGCGCCTATTGTGGATGGATGGATCAAGGCAAAATGCAAACAAATGTAAGTCAATTAAAAAAAAACTAGTAATGAAACACATAAATTAAAAACATTATTACATCTAAAATAAATAGTAAAAAAATAAAAATGAATACAATAAAATTATAAAAAACTAAAAGAAAAACATTTAAAGAAAAAAGAAAAGAAAAAATGTAAATAATAAAATTAAAATAAAGGATTTGATTAAAAAACACATCAATAAATGCTGATGTCTGTACAATGAGAACAAAAACTATTGTAAGGCAAGGAGGTGCAAAATAAAATATGAAAAAACATGTAATAAATTAACCACTGTCTTCAAAATCATATTCTTAGTATACACAGTCTACAATGATATGAAGGCGGATTGTGACCACACTGCCTCACATCCCAGTTGAATTTGCCCCTTTGCATCTTGGTAAATGCAGTTCAAATTTAACGCTTACTTGAAAGTGTCCGTAGTTTTTCACTAAAGTTAGTGCAGTCATTGCTGTTCATCTCCATACACGTGTTTCTGGGTTATTGCCCTTCATCAGTAGAGAGTAGAAAACATCGAAAATTATCTGGGGTTGCTGGAAATGCTGCCAAAATCACCTCAGTTGTATTACCACTCACAGGCTTACAGGTGCATCTCCAGAGCTCGTCAGCTCAATGGCTCAAGGGAGACTTTTAAACAGGAAGGCGGGTTGGGAGCACACTGCCTCACATCCCAGTCAAGTTTGCCCCTTTGCATCCTGGTAAATGCAGTTCAAATTTAATGCTTACTTGAAAGTGTCCGTAGTTTTTCACTAAAGTTAGTGCAGTCATTGCTGTTCATCTCTATACACGTGTTTCTGGGTTATTGCCCTTCATCAGTAGAGAGTAGAAAACGTCGAAAAATATTTGGGGTTGCTGGAAATGCTGCCAAAATCGTCTCAGGTGTAGAACCACTCACAAGCTCACAGGTGCATCTCCGGAGCTCGGCAGCTCAATGGCTCAAGGGAGCCTTTTAAGCAGGAAGGCGGGTTGGGAGCACACTGCCTCACATCCAAGTCGGGTTCGCCCCTTTGCATCCTGGTAAATGCAGTTCAAATTTAACACTTACTTGAAAGTGTCCGTAGTTTTTCACTAAAGTTAGTGCAGTCATTGCTGTTCATCTCTATACACGTGTTTCTGGGTTATTGCCCTTCATCAGTAGAGAGTAGAAAACATCGAAAAATATCTGCGGTTGCTGGAAATGCTGCCAAAATTGTCTCAGGTCTAGTACCACTCACAAGCTCACAGGTGCATCTCCAGAGCTCGTCAGCTCAATGGCTCAAGGAAGCCTTTTAAACAGGAAGGCGGGTTGGGAGTACACTGCCTCACATCCCAGTCAAGTTCGCCCCTTTGCATTCTGGTAAATGCAGTTCAAATTTAACGCTTACATGAAAGTGTCCGTAGTTTTTCACTAAAGTTAGTGCAGTCATTGCTGTTCATCTCTATACACGTGTTTCTGGGTTATTGCCCTTCATCAGTAGAGAGTAGAAAACATATAAAAATATCTGCGGTTGCTGGAATTGCTGCCAAAATCGTCTCAGGTCTAGTACCACTCACAGGTGCATCTCCAGAGCTCGCCAGCTCAATGGCTCAAGGAAGCCTTTTAAACAAGAAGGCGGGTTGGGAGCACACTGCCTCACAACCACTGTCATCAAAATCATATTCTTAGTATACACAGTCTACAATGATGCCCAGGCATTTATTAAAGTGGTATCCCATCCATCCGTGCAAGCCTATGGCAAAGGCACACTGGCTGGATGCACGAAATTGCTGCCAGCCAAATGGTCAAATAACAGCAGAGAGCAAGGAGGCATGGAGAAGAAAGAACACATGCAAGCGTATGGCAAAACCACACTGGCTGGACACACAAAATTGCCGCCAGCCACATGGTTAAACAACAGCAGAGGGCAAGGAGGCAAGGAGAAGAAAGAACACATGCATGCCTATGGCAAAGGTACACTGGCTTGTTGCACAAAATGCCCAGTAGCCACATGGTCAAACAACAGCAGAGAGCAAGGAGGCATGGAAAACAAAGAACACATAAAAGCCTGTGGCAAAATCACACTGGCTGGATGCATGAAATGTCCGCCAGCCACATGGTCAAACAACAACAGTTAGCAAGGAGGCATGGAGAACAAAGAACACATACAAGCTTATGGCATAGGCACATTGGCTAGATGAACAAAATGACTGCCAGCGAAAAGGTCAAACAACAACAGTGATCAAGGAGAGATGGAGGACAAAGAACACATGCAAGCCTATGGCAAAAACACACTGAATGTACAAAATGGCCACCAGCCACATGATCAAAGAACAGCAGCGAGCAAGGAGGCATTGGGAACAAAGAACACATTCAGGCCTATGGACAGAGACTACACAAAATGGCTTCTGGCCACATGGCATATGAGAACAAACACAAATTCACACACACACACACACTCACACCCCTCCCACACACATGCACACACACACACACGCACAGGCCAGAAAACGGAGGCATGGTGGTAACACTGAAGAAAACACTAACATTAATTCAGCAATGCAAAACATGAAAATTAACTTAGCTATAAAAAAGTTACAACAGCACCCATCATCTTATCCCATCAAATATTACCCCAGCCATACACGTTTTGCAGAAAAATATGAAATGCAAACAATAGCCAACATTTTTAATTTAAGCCAATGCCATCTGTGCCCTAAATAACATTTTAAATCCATGTACCACAGAAGTATTTATTTCATGCACTGATGACTAGTTCCGGGCCGACTGGCTAGATGGCCCATTGGAAGTCTAGGACACATAGTAAAATAAAAAATATTGCAAATGTAACAGACATGCAGAAAAGGCACTGAACTGTGCAACAATTTGTCTTTAGAAGTCATGAAAAAATGAATGAAATGCAAAATAAATAATTAAGCCCCTACTTAAACACAAGGCAACCCACCACAGTGAAATTTAAAAAAGAAATACAAGTACAAAGAAATACTGGTGTATGCCCTACCAAACAAACAACACCCTTATACATTAGTTTTTTAACTTACTTGTGCAATATCACAACAATAAAGTCCTTAAATCCAAAGGTAGATATCCAGGAGACAAGGAGAGTGATCCTTCCACCTCAAAATCCAACTGAAAGTGACCTGGAGATAGGCAAAGCACTGGGAGGAGCTTGCTGGACAGGAACAGGAAGCTGGAGTCTCTGGGGCATTTCCTTCCTGTTGAGAAAAAAAGTTACAAAAAAAAGGCTTCTCTCAATAAAAAACAACTTGAATGGTTAGTTGGAGAAGGTAATCCAATTGAATACTAATTTTTGAGTAGATTTAGCTGCTTCTTGAGTTGAAAATCTACTTGAGGTGCATATGCGCTCATGAGCAGCACTATAGTGGCGTCATCGTGGCCGGAAGCCACACAAGTGGGTGTAAAATGTCACGTACAGTCTCCAGTGGCCTAAGAATATCATAGTGCTAGCGAGCGAGCACCACAAACAAATCTCACATGGGTGAATGGAAAAAAATTAACTCCACTTTGCGACAAATGGCGAAATTTGGGAACTCTGCACTGCTCCATGTAGAACGAAGTACCCAAATTCTGAAAATTGCGAGCGGAGCAGAGTTTTGACCCAGGCCTAATGCTAACAATGCCGTTTCCCTGGTCACTTCAGGAGTTGGATGTGGTACTGTTAACTAGCCAAGATACGGCAACACTTACTGATGATATATGTGAACTAAGGGCCTGATTAAGATCTTGACGGAATTACCTCCGTCCCTCCATGGCAGCGGTCCAATGTACTCCGTAAAGCTGACGGAGTTTTGACTGCAGTATTTAGATTTACAGCGGACTCCAATGCAGGCCCATGGCACTCTGTGTCTGTCGAGATGGTGGGATTGTGCCAGCCATATTCAGATAGCACATTTGTGCTGGTGGTGTACCATGCGGGATAGCGGGAGTGCGTAAAGGGACATGTTCATAATTGTATTATGGATGTGACTATTGGATGGATGTTAGCACCCCACACCTGATGCATATTGGACAACTGTGAACACCTGCAAAACACACTATAAAACACACTCCATTTTAGACCATAATCCTTTGCCATTGTACTGCAGCAGGGCATTTCGTTGCCATATTTTTCACACAGAAGTCAGGTATTTTTCTCAGTTTTTTTCGCCCTCAAATAGTTTTTTCCTTTATCACATTTGTTTTATTTTTCATCAACTTTGGAGGCACTAGTTAATTTTTTAAGACACTCACTATGGCAGGGAGGAGGAATCCACGTGTTACAGAGGGAGAATTGTCTATCATGGTGAATTAAATTATAAGAGTAGAGCCACAATTGTTTGCAGCACAAGGTCAAAATACAACCATACCTCAGAAAAGGGAAATGTGGACCAGAATAGTAAACATAGTGAATGTTTTAGCTAATAATCTGTGCACATAGGTGGAAATTAGGAACGATCTGCAAGAAAGAGTGTGTTCCCTCACCTCCAACCTTCACATGGAGGCCCAGAGGACTGGTGGTGTTTTTTCCATGCCCCCATTGCAACTCTTTCCTTGGGAGGAGAACGTCTTGCTGATTCTACTTCCTGATGGCTGACAGGAATCCCTTGTGGAGTGGAGACTAGTAAATTGATTTTAGCAATGGCACACTAAACATAAATGGAGTTTCTGCCCTTAAGTTATTTGTACAGTTTTTTTTAAGACCCTTATCGAAACATAAAATATGAACTTAAATCTACTAAATATCTTGTTTCTTCCAAATTTATAGCATCATGGTTGTATCTCTCTTTTTAACAGTGTTTAATATGTTTTGTCAGATTTTGTGTTGTTCTCCATGGATCAACCCTTGCATTTGCCTAGTCACTTGCTTTATCTGAATGTATGTTGCTGTACTAAAAAAAACAGGTTCCAAACTCTATCTATTTGCACATGAAGGTATAGTGTTTGTAAGTGGTATTTTCACCTATTCACATTATACACATATGTATAGTAAATGTGTGTTCATTTTCACTGTAGTTATTTAAATATGTATGTGTAACTCACGTTTTAACAAATAGTGTCAATGGTGTTAACAAACTACAATTAACATGATGTCCTGTTTTTGTCTATGAAAAACAATAGTGTAATGTGATGTTGCTCAGTCTTCATTTTCTTCCATGTATGGACATATGCCAAAGTGTCATGTATTTGTCATTCACCATTTCATGCTATGTATTAAAATTTCACCTGTTGTGTTGATCTGGTATGTTGTCATATTCTTGTCACTCCATTGAATTGATCTAATCGCTTGCATAAATCATAGTTTATCGATTCAAAGGTTTCCAATCATGTTCTGTGGCAAGCTGTATATTAGTAATATTGATACACAATTTATTTTGCTGTGTTCATATGATGACAAATGCCGTCAGTTCTAATATGTTGTACCAGAGGCTGTTAGGCCTTGCAATGGCTCAGCTCTCAAATCTCCTCTCTAATGTGTTGAGTTGAATGTCTGGTACATGTAATGCACACTTCCTAATTTACATTTTAAATTTCAGGACAGCTCTCCCTTATTGTTACTGAAGTTTGCATCTGTGTAAATTAACCTGCATGTGTAAAGTGTTCAAAATCAAACAAAGGCATATTCTATACATTCCATTAACTATATTTTCCTTATTTAGGTTGCTTCATTTGTAACTGAAGACACAATTGAGGTACAATACAGACCTTCAATTTCATTTTGTTTGTAATTCATATTAGGTCCAACACCCAGGGCCAGTGGACCACCGTCTCCAGCAGAAGACACCTCCACTCCAGACCTGGATTAATCCTTCAGTGAGGACACCACTCCTGGAAGTCCAGAGGATGTGTATATACCTAGCCCATCTGTTCTGTCTGGGCAGACAGCTCCAGTGACTCACACTCGGCCCACACCTAGACCTCCCACTCTAACTGCTGCAACATCTTAGCCACTGGATACCTCTACTTCCTGTGTCCGGAGGAACACTACAACCATCTTGTGCCCCCAGTCCTGGCTATGGTTGAGCAACTACCACCACTACCTCCAGTTGTACCAGGACCCAGTGGGATGGGCAACACTGCCTCAAGGGCATTGGGTAGTGGTGGTAGGGTAATGGGACGGAATCTGTGGGACAGCAAAGGGAGGCCACTGGCTTCACTCTCACCCAGACCACCATTGGCCGAGTCTTGGGAGCGCTACAGCAGTCCCAAGACATGATGGGCCAGGCCATAACGGAGATCTGGGAGATGAAGCAGGTGCAGAAGAAGCACAATGTAGAGATACAGAATGAGAACTCTAATTTGTAAAAAAAACAACTAGCCACCATATTGAGTAATGGTGACACACATCAAATCGCTGTTGGCCGTCTAGGGAAGTTGACCACGTAGTAGGTGTAACACTCCACAATGGACACAGCCATAGGCTAACGTGTGTAATGTCTATGCTTGAAAGCCAATGGCTGTGCCCATCTCCGTCACAGATTGTGTACGCCCTGTACTTGTACGTGATATCTCAAAAAAGCTCACTTGCCTCCTAGCACTGCAGCCAACAACACCTCCTCAGCTTTTGCTGCTGTTACCACCCTTTGGGGGCTAGGATGCTGGGCAAAGCAGGTGACAGGGCCCCTAACTTCTCACCTGAGGAGTTGGAACTCCTCACCTCTGAGGTCCTATCCCTGTACAGCCAGCTGTATAGGAACCCAGAGGAACAGGTATATGTTTGAATTTGAAATGTTTTTCTGAGTAACTTTTTCCTTATCCATACACAGGCTAATTTGTACCTGTTTGTTCATGAGTGAAATGTTATGATTGGAGTGTAGTGAACTGAATAATGTAGCAGGGGAAATAATGATGTTTGACAATGTGCAAAATGTCTGTAAATTCATCTGAATGAAGGAGCTGACTTTTCAGTTCACTTTAGTCATAAATCTAGATTTAGGCCCTCATTATGAACACAGTGGTCAAAACTGCTGTGTTCATGCTGGTGGTTAAACTACTGACTGCCAGCGTCCCCAGATCCCCGCCGGCTGCATAAAGAAAATTCCTGTGGGCCGGCAGGTGGAAACATTGTTTCCGCCCACCGGTCTACAGGAATGCCTGGCCGGGACATTGACGGCGGCTCCACATGGAGCCGCCGCCAATGCCTCTGTGCAGCAGGTGCAGCTGCACCCGTCACGCAGATCACTGCCCGAAAATCGGGCAGTGACCTTCGCGATGGGGCACTGCACCAGGGCCCCTGCACTGCCCATGCCAAGTGCAAGGGCAGTGCAGGGGCCCCCAGGGGTGCCCCAGTGCACCCCGTCCGCCAGCCTTTCTGCCAGGGAAAAGCTGGTGGCTTAAGAATCATTATCCGAGAGGCAGCAACGCTGCCCTGTCGAATAATGATTCTGACCGCCACCAGGCTGTCTGACAGGGGCAGCCTGGTGGTGAGCGAGGGCTGATGATGGCGGCCATCATGGGGTTCTTTATGTGGTGGTGTGGCCCGCCATGGCAGCTGGTGGGTTTACCCGCCACCGCCGGCATGGCGGACCACACCGCCATGTACATAATGACCACCTTAATTTCACAAACTGCATGTCCCTTTCTTCCAGTGCCCAGTAGTCACTTTACCAGCTATATGAGTGAAAAATAGAGACAAATGTCAAAATGAGAGAAATGTATAGTGCAAGAAGAAACTTTGAAGTGATGGAGTTGTCTATTTGAACTATAGCCCATTTTCTGAATGATGAGTGTCTGTATGTTTTAGACAAGTAATGGTGCCACATATGGGGAAAAAAACCTCTGACCTACTCATCACTCCTAACATCTACCATATGTCATCCCAAAGGAAGAACTAATCAATGGCCGTTTGCTAACAAGGGCCTCACAGAGTTGTTTAGGGTAGGCTTTTATACATCCTCCCTCACTTCAATGTGTGTGCCTCGACCCTCCAGCCACAGGGATGTAGTCAATATGGTTCACCTGTCTAAAGAAGATGTATCTATTCTCTGTCACATCATGCACAATGCATCCCACTGGTCCATTCACTTTAACTTCCACCACAAATGAAGTCTTACTAGTACTATACATTTGCAATATATTCAATGCATATACATGCCCATGGAAAGGTCTGGGAGCAACACAGATTATTCTATTGGTCTTGACACACATTGCCTCTTTCCTGGCTTTCCAAACACCTCTGCCACATATGTATCACCAGCACCCTTAATCTAGCTCTTAGAGTACCGGTCACTAGTCTGGTGCTGAAGCTACCACTGCTGGCCTTGATTCCCAGTGCCATCACAGCTTGACATCAGAACCCTTTCTTAGTCAGAATACCTCTTTCGGCAATTTGAAACAATATATCTGGAGTCACACCCTTATCTGCTCATCCGAGCTTTTTTTATGATCCTGAGCTCCCCTTTGCTGACTGCCATAGCCCTTTACCTTCTCTGCTAGCCATTAATCATTTTTGCTGACTTCAGCCATCTGAGTTCTTCAAATCCTTATTGCCATTCTTTGTAGACCACACATCCACCTTTGGACCGCCCTGCCAAGTTTAAGTCCCTCTGCCACTAGTTCTACTCTCAGACAGCATCAGGGGTCATCTGCCATCATTCAGAGGCCAGAGTATAACAGTCTTGGCTTTTCATTGCCTTTGCATTCTTTGATTATTCAGTAAATACCTACAAGTTTTATAGGTGGGCTGAAAAAGGAGGGGATGTTTCTAGGGGTTGACAGCATAAGAAGCATGAAAAGAACTGTTTACAAAAAGGATATCCTAATACATGGGGTGTAGGATTGCATATGTATCCTCCTGCTCCTGTCTTCTTCTTTCTCCTACAGGTCCTCTGGTGTTGGTCCTCCTCCTGGTCCTGTTCAAAGTCCTCCTTTTCTGGTTTGTTTTGGTCGTCTTGATCCTCATCCTGGCCCTGGTCCAACTAGTACTGGTCACCCTCACACTGCTTTCCTGAATCTAGCACTTCTGGTTGTAGTCCTTCCTGACCGTCGTCTTCCTGGCCCTGCTCCAGGCCCTTCCTTGTATTAGTTCTACCTGGGTTTCCTGATCCTGCTAATACTGATCCTCATCCTGCTGGTCTGCTGGGTCCTTCTCCACCTAACCCTGTTACCCTGGTTCTCCTAAATCTAACAATCCTAATCTTCCTTGTTTGGGTCCTGCTGATTCTCTTTGCACTGGTTCCTGTCTTCGTGGTCCATGTGGTACTGCGTCCACAGGTCCCGGTCCTCTTTATTAGGTCCTCACAGTTTGAGTTATCTTTCTGGTTTGGCGCCCACTAGATCCTTTTGTTCCTAGTCCTCTTTGTCTTGGTCTTTTTATGCATAATCCTCTTAGTTCTAGTCCTTCTGGCCATCTTGGTCCTTCTAGGCTCCATTTTCCTAGCTCTACCTGTCCCTTCCTAATCTTCTTGACCCTCATCCCTTGACCAGGTCATTCTGATCCTGCTCACCCTGCTCCTCCAATTCTTAGGACATCAGTTCCTAGTCCTACTGGTCCCCTCAGTCCACCTGGGCTCTTGTGGTCAGGTCCTCTTTGGCCTTGCCCTATTAACCCTTGTCTTTCTGGCATAGATGTCCTGGTCCTCTGGCCTGGTGCCTTATCTTCATAGTCCTTCTGGCACGTCACCCAATAGTCTGGCCCTCTAGATCCTGTTTTTGTTTGGCTGGGTCTTTCAGAGCCTCATATTTTCGGTCCTGGTCCTCCTGGGCATCCAGGTCCAGTATCTTAAGTCTTCCTGGCTCTGGCTGTTCTCGTCCTCCCCATCTTCCACAGGTTGGACTTGCTCCCCCTAGGTCATGGCCTTTCTGCTCCATGTGGTAATCTGGGCCCTGGCCCTATAGTCATGGTCCTAGGCTTATTCCTGGTCCTCTTAGTGTTGATGCTTCTAATTCTCCTTGCTCTAGTCCTATTGGTATGCTTTGTACTGCCCGCTCATCTTTCTTGCTCTTTCTGATCCCTGATCCTACTGGCCATAATTCTCATGCTCCTAACACTCCTTGCCTTCCAGGATTTGGTCCTGATTTTCCAGCTGCTAGTCCTTGTTCTTCTACACCAACTGATCATGGTCCTCCCTTGCTCTGGTTGTCCTGGGCCTGGCCATCATGTTCCTCATCTTCTTGGCCTTCTTGCTCCTAATCCTGTGACCTGGACCTCTAGGGTGTGGTCATCCCGGTACTTTTATTTCTAGTCCTCCTCCCTCTTTTCCTTCTCACCCTGGTCCTCTTGGACCTGGTACACAAGGTCCTGATCCTGTTTGCCAGATCCTTCTGGCCCCCTAGTCCTTTGTTTCTGGGTCTGGTTACCTGTGTCTCTAGTCTCACCTCCCTGGCACTCCTAGCCACTTTTGTGCTATTCTTGAAGTTCATAGTCCTTGTCCTTCTTGAGATTATGTGCCTGTTGGCCTTGATCCTCTTGGTCCTGCTACTAATAGTTTGGTTTCTCCTGTGCCTACTTTCATGGACCTGGTTTATCAACAATCCTAGCATTGGTGTCCTATTCCCGCTCATCCTAGTCCTTCCCATTCTATTGTGCTTGTGATCATAAACTTTGCCTTTTGGCCTTGGTGGTCCTTCTTGGTTCCCTGAGACTTTGACCCCCATCTACTTGACTTTGCCCACCTGGCTCTGTTCCTTACAGATCCTCTTGACTCCGGTCCCCGTTCAAAGTTACTTTTACCCTTAGTCTCCTAGGTCTGGTACTGTAGGTCATGATCCATCGGTCCTCTCTTGTCTTGGCCCTCTCAGTGTTTGTCCTCCTGGTTTGGGTTTTCCTTGTCCATCAGGATCAGTTCCTTATCCTCTTAGCCCTTACTAGTACTGTAGCATTTGATCCTGGTACTCTTGATCCAGGCTCCCCTTGCTCGATTGTCCTGAGTCTGGTTATTTTAGCCCTGGCCTTCCTGGGTACCACAGTCCAGTCCCCTTGCTCTGCTCCACTTTGCAATCCGAGCCCTGGTTCCCTGGGTTCTTATCTTCATGGCCTTCTTAGCCCAGTTTCCAGTCCTCCAGGTTCTGATCATTTTAAATCACCTAATCCGCCTTGCTCTGGCCTTCTGTGTATCCTTGGCACTGGTCCCCTTGGCCTTTTTAGTCCCTATCCTGCTTACCCTGGTTTTCTGGTACTATTGGCCCTTGCCTTCCAGGTCCTGATTTTCTAGTTCTCTTCAATCTGGTCCTGATCCTCCTTGCCCTAGTCCTCCTGCATCTTGCCCTCATGATTCTACAATAACTTGTCTAGTCCCATCACAGACCATCCCAGTGGCAGCCGCCGCATAATTCAAGTTAATGGGCGGGTGGGGGAGACAAGGTGAAAAAAAAAAAAATTCAAAACGCACTCACCTTACCTCCGTCCCTGCCCTCTCCTTTGTCACTCCTCTTGTGGTGTCCCAGCATTCACTGCTGGGACACCAGCACAGGCTCCCCAGCAATCATGGTGCTGCTTTCATGCTAACCTTAGCATGAAAGCAGCGCCAGGGTTGGTCTGAGTGGCTCGGACCGCAGCTCAGACCCAGCCCTGGTGTCTGTGCAGTTTAACCTAAGTGAGAATGTGTGTTTGGCTGGCCTCAGACAGCCAGCCAAATACACATGCAGACCTAGGTACACTCTCCTCTCATTCCCCTCCCACTTTTTGTGGCCTAGCCCCACCCTCCCTGAACTGCTGACTGTGCCAGAAGCAGAAAAATAAAACAATAGTAAACTATTGTTTTATTTTTTTGCTTCTGGCTCAGCCAGTGGGGTGACACTCTTTTGCCATAGCAAAGGAGCCACCCCTGGACCATCTCAACCTTTACTAGTTCTGATGTTCCTTGACATCTGGTTCATGGTAGCCTTGAAACATCCTGGCCCTGTCTGGTCACCATTCTCAGGTATTCCTGCAAATAGTCCTTTGTAACAAGGGTCTCCTGTTTCACAGGATCCCAGGCCTGGACCATTTCATGCCCCTCACCCTAATTCTCATACATCAATCTTCTTGGTCATGCTCCCCTGGTTTATCTATTCCTCTGGTTTTCCTGTTCCTAATACTTTTGCTCCTGGTCCTCCTGGTCTATGTATCCCTGGTCTTACGTCTGCTGCTGAACCTCATAGACCAACCGATCCTGCTCCCACTGGGCCTAAATTTCCTGGTCCTTTATATTGCCTCTTGCCAGTGTAATCTAGTATTTCAAGCCCCGCTCCTTTCTGTTGTGGTCTTCCCTTGCTTTGGCTATTCGCTTCTGGCCCCTTGGTCCTCCTTGATCTAATTTCTGTGGTCTTGGCCCTCCTGTAGGTGGTCCTTCTTTACATTTGTCTCATGGTACTGGTCCTTATTGGTCTGTATTCCTGGGTCTGCTATTTCTGGCCCTGGTTGTCCTTGTCCTTTTAGTCCTGGTCAGTGCACTCAGGGCCTCCTACACCTCCTCCTTGTTACAGCCCAGTACCTTCTATTCCTTTGGGCGCTTGTCCATTTCTTCTACTGAACTTTGTGTTCCTTTGGGCCCTTGTTCATTGGTTCCAGATCCCCTTGCTCCACATATTCCTGGCCTTCCTGATCTTTCTTGCATAGGTCCCTGTAGCTGTAGTCCTGTTTTCCTTTGTCCTGTTCTTGGTCTTCTGTCTTGTCCTGGGAACCCTGGTTCCCATAGTTTAGGTCTCTCTGTGCCTGGTTCTTCTTGTTCTGGACCTCGTGGCTCAGGCCGCTCTCCTGGTGGTCCACCTCCTGACCCTTATTCTGCTACTAGTCATCATTCTCCTCCTACTGGTCCTACTCTAGCCTTCCTTCCCCAGTCCTCCTCCACAATTACTTTAGTCAGGAAAAGCCTCCATGCCTGTCACTCAGAACTTTATTTCTTTTTGGGCTTCCAGATTTCTTTTGCTGAGACTGCAAGGACAGAAATGAGGGTTCTGTGGAGACAGGAGCTTGCCAACTTAAAACATTGTTTTGCATGTTATAATTCGAAACTACCATTGCCAAGATATATTTTACATGTGACTAAAATGCCAGTGTGGCTGAAGGGGGCACACACGACATGGGACCAATAAGCATTTGTGCCTGAAACACAATCTGCTGACTGAATAGTATAAAAGGTGTGATTATTCACAGGCAGCAGAGTGAACTCTTCCTGTGAATTATCCAGATGAATTACTTATCCGTCTCCTGCTTTCACTTTCCCATTTCACAGAAGCCACAATAGTGTGTTTCAATCAATTTACCTCCTGCTGGTGTCCCAAAGCACAGTGCCTATTATCACCAATTGCCTACTGTAGATGTCCCTCTCTCTGGGGCCCACATACCACCTATCTGTCAGTGTTCACTGCATTCCCAGCTTGCTGCTGCTTGTCGACTGCTGCCAGGTTTAAAATACTGAGCAAGCACAGCCCCCCTAAAAAGAAGCCAAAAGCTAGCACAAGTTCATCCATAAAAAGCCCCAAAAGACAGTCCTATCTTTTTATGTGCAGGTAGCTCTGCAGTGGTAAAGACCCATAAAAAACCTTTGTGAATTGCAAACCATTGTAAGCCTACACAAAATTATAAATGTACTTGTGTGACCCAGGCCCCTTATGTTTTATGTCACAGCCTGTGTTTATACATCACACAGGTTCTTAAGCTAAATTTGGTCTGCTTTTACATAGAGTGCTCTTTTTCAACAGAAACGATTCTTTTGTCACATATTTCTCTCCCTGTTGCATCAACAGTGCAGGTATTAAGTACAATGTACAATCTATTATTTACAAATGCAAACTTTCAAGTACATTGTGCTTCTCTGGCTGCAAAGAAGCGCACATTTTAGATGACCTCAAGCATCCTGCTTCACTGGCATGCCTAGGATGTTATGATTATAGCGTGGGTTCGATTTTAGTCCACATGCTACTTTATGAATATAAAAGGAAAACTTAAAATATTACTCTCCATTCAAAGCACAGTGGTATTTGAGGAGCAAGAATACCACACCGAGTGTACACATAGGGGGTCATTCTGACCCTGGTGGTCTATGACCGCCAGGGTCGCGGATGACTGAAGCACCGCCAACAGGCTGGCGGTGCTTCAAAGCCCATTCCGACCGCGGCGGTAAAGGCGCGGTCGGAAAACCAGGTCCGGCGGTTTCCCGCTGGATTTCCCCCGGCTGGGCTAATCCTCCATGGCGGCGCTGCAAGCAGCGCCGCCATGGGGATTCCGACCCCCTTCCCGCCAGCCTGTTTCTGGCGGTTTTCACCACCAGGAAGAGGATGGCGGGAACGGGTGTCCTGGGGCCCCTGGGGGCCCCTGCACTGCCCATGCCACTGGCATGGGCATTGCAGGGGCCCCCTAACAGGGCCCCAGGATGCTTTTCACTGTCTGCTTAGCAGACAGTGAAAAGCGCGACGGGTGCAACTGCACCCGTCGCACACCTGCAACACCGCCGGCTCCATTCGGAGCCAGCTTCAGTGTTGCAGGCCGCCTTCCCGCTGGGCCGGCGGGCGCTAACAATGTTAGCGCCCGCCGGCCCAGCGGGAAGGTCGGAATGGCCCCAGCGGTCTTTCGACCGCGGAGCGGCCATATGGCGGTTCCCGCCTGGCGGGCGGCGACCGCCGCCCGCCAGAGTAGGAATGAGGGCCATAGTATTCCAAATCTAGGTTGGCGGTATCATTGGAATAATCTAGTTTACATGTAATTGCCCTTTATGGAATGTGGAGTAACATGAGAGATTAGACTGCACTCGCATTAATAGAGAACTATGTAAATAGGCTGCTTATTGGGTCTTATATAGTACACAGCAATACCATGCTCTAATATTTTAGTGACACTACATTTGGAGTTGCAAGCACTGTCAAAGCTTCACAGTCATAAAAATTACCACAATTACAATTGAAGGACTTTGTGTGGCTGATTACATCAGAAGCTGAAAGGTGCTTTGTTTATCTTTCTTCTATATCTGTGACTCCCCCTGCAGAAAGTAGAAATTGTGCTTGTGAAGGGAATGATTCTGCATCAATTTCTGTATTCGCTTGTGGCTTTTCAGGGGCGGTTCCTTCGCAATAGCGAAGGAGCATCGCCCCCCTGGCTAGGAGCCAGCATGTGAAAATTAAAACAGTAATTTACTATCCTTTTATTTTTCATCTGTTGGCTCAGCCAGCGTGTGAAGGGAGGGACAGGGCTGGGCCATGGGAGGGGGGAGGAGGAGTGGAGTGCACTAAGTGCACATGTCTGTTTGGCCGACTGTCTTCATCCGACCAAACAGACATGCTCACTTAGGTTTCCCCAACCCGAAACTGTGTACAGACTCCCAGGAAGTTTCTGAGTGTCACAACAAGCCACTCAGGCCATTCCTGGCACTGCTCTCATGCTAAGTATATATTTTGTAATTCTTTTATTGTTTTCCCTTCTTCGTTCCCGTGACCTCTCCACCCCCGCCTGCCCCCTTGAAATTTGTGGCGCCCGCCACTGCTTTCAACCTCTAGTCGGTGATTGCAGTTTGTTCGGATGAGAATATCCCTTGCATAGTAAATGAGTGGGCACCAATGCCATGAGTGCCCATTGAATGTAAAAAAATTAGAATTACCCAAAAATTATTTGAGGCTAAGCTAGATGCGTCTTGTGCACATCTGGTTGCAAAAATGTCACCTTGTTGACTTTAGCCTGCTCCTGCATAGTCATTACCTCGTTTTTCCAGCTGCCTAGGCCCCATCTAACCCAATCCACCCATTCTGTTCCACCCCTCACCCTTTCTTAATATATTTTCACTTTTCTATTAATAAAACTATCGCCTGTGTGTTTATTGTACTTTTTTTGTGAGTACTTTACATTTTTACTTTTTTGTTCCCCAGTTTCGTCGCTTTTTTTTTTTTTTAACCCATCCACCCAGCCCAGTTATGGCAGCAGCAGGCAGCGCTGCCAGAGCCCTGCACCTCCTGTGGGTGATGGAGGCGCAAGGGGGTCACGTCCTATCACAATTTATTCCCAGGCAGAGGTGGCAGTGCTAATTTTGTTTGTGCAATGCCACCTTCCACTTATTCGGGCAGCAGCAGATGGCAGGCCCTGCAGGGGCTATTGCCTACCAGAGCTTTGGCTGCTGTGGTATAGAGTATGTTGCTGCATTCTCTGCCACACCTGGGTTTCCCACACCAGCAGCAAGTCACGACTGGTGAGCCAACATTCTCGACTGGGAGCAAAATCTGTTCGACCTGCTAAGCATCAAAGTGGTGGGGCTACTTGAGTGATGTGTTATAAAAATTGCTTTAATATTACATGTGTTACTTTTCAGGCAGCATTACATCACGGGTAAGTTTTTACATGATATATGTTATGTAAAAAATATTTATATGTTATATAAATATAATTATTTATCATATAACACATATATATATATATATTTTATATAATAAATGTGCATATTCTACATATGTAGTACATATATAGCTGTACATACACACACACATACATATAAAATGTATATTTTATACATACATATGAATGTGTTTATTTATAATGTGCATATGTATTTATATGTCATTCCTTGAAAGCAACAAAGGTTAAAATGATGATAGAATTTGGTGAATGTGTCAGTGATAATATTGATGTTTTGAACTAAACAAAACACAGAATTCACCAGTTATAGTTAGCAAAGCCCCGCCACGCACTGCTTATGACCTCACATATTATATCACTCAGGCCATGTTCTATGACATCAGTTATGACATCACTGATGACATCTCAAATTACATAGTTCATGACATCACTGATGACATCACCCAATGAGCATGTTATTTTGCTTTATAAATGACATAGTGGCGAATAACTTCCATATTACTTTTCTACCTCGTTTTGTTCAGAATGGGCCCAATTCACAAAGGGAAACTTAGACCAAAAGTCCAAATTTACACCAAAAGTCTAAGGGCCTGATTCACAAAGGTAAACTTAGACTAAAAGTTCAAGTTTACACCAAAAGTCTAAGTTTAGATTTAAAGTCTAACTTTACTTATAGTAAAGTTAGACTTTTGGACTAAGTTTAGACTTTTGGTCTAGACTTAGACCAAAAGTCTAACTTTACTATGCGTAAAGTTAGACGTTCGGTCTAACCTTAGACTTTTGTTGTAAACTTAGACTTTTGGGGCCTAATTCACACAGGTAAATGTTGACCAAAAGTCTAAGTTTAGACCCAAAGTCTAAACTTGGACCAAAAGTGTAACTTTACTGTGAATAAAGTTACCTTTTTAGTCTAAGTTTAGACTTTTGATCTAAACGTTGACCAAAAGTCTAAACTTAGACCAAAGGTCTAACTTTACTCAAAGTAAAGTTACACTTTTGGTCTAAGCTTAGACCAAGTTAAGTTAGACTTTAGGTCTAAACATAGACGTTGGGTCTAGGTTTACCTTCGAGAATTGGGCCCCCTGTGTCCAGCTAATGGGTGAAAGTGTTTACATAATGTATGTGCTCCTATTGCATCATAGGTATGTAAAGGTAAGGAAGATGTTACACATCTTTGTATTGAAGAGTAACTCTGTGTGCAGATGACAGTTGACTACTTATGTTCAGCAAGTGCCACACATGTTTCTTGGCTCTGCAGAAAAAGTTTCCAACAGGATTCTACAGTCTACATACTAAGTATTGTAATCAACCTTGAGTTATTAGACTGAGGGGGTCATTATGACCCCGGCGGTTGGTGGCAACATGGCAGTAAGTACAGCCAACAGGCTGGCGGTACCTAACGTCATATTATGACATTGGCAGGTTGGCTGAAGCCAACCCACCAATGTACCACTCCGACCGCCATGCCGGTGACAGCCGCTGGGCTGGAGATATATCTATCTCCAGCCCGGCGGCCGTCACTGTTCCGCCCGCGGGGTATGACCCCGCCTACCGCCATGGTTTTCGTGGCTTCCTTACCGCCATGTAAACCATGGCGGTAGTCACTATCAGTGACAGGGAATTCCTTCCCTGTCACTGATAGGGGTCTCCCCCCTTCCCTATCAAGAGTATTCCCCCCAAATCCCTTCCCTAACCCCACCACATTCACGCCCCCTTCACACACACACACACGCATACACACATGCATCCCTGCATGCATACATCTATTCACACACACATCTGCACACACTTACATACATACACGCAGACACGTATTCACACAACACAACATACACGCACTCACGCTTCCATACATGCACACACATTAAAAACGAAACACACACCCGCAGACACACACAGACAAACATTCCCACACACCCCCCACACACACACACAACACCCCCCTCCCCTGTCGGAGCACCCACTATACCTGTATTCACGGGGTCCTCCGGCAGGAGACGGGACAGGGCGTTGCTGCCAGCAGCAGCATCAGCCAGAAGAACACCACCAGGCTGTATTATTGGTCATAATACGGCTGGCGGCTGTCTACTGGTGTGGCACTGTTGCTGGCAGCAGCGCCACCTTACCGCCATCCGCTGACATGGCCACAACCGGATTTCCACCATCCTTCTGGGGGAAATCCAGCTGTGGTCATAATAAGGCGGACGGCTGGTAGCCGCGACAATGGTCTTTTGGCGGCCGTTGCCACGGCGGTAGGCTGTGTTTACCGTCAATGTTGTAATGAGGGCCAGAATCTTCTCAGCATGCTAATTTCTACATAACATAGAAAACTGTGTGCCACTGTGTGCTTTTTTTGCTACTAAAGATGGGTTATCTGTAAAGTTTTCACCACAGTATGAAGGGTGAAGGTAATATGATCTTTAGCACCTTCGGACCTTGTTATTTTAAGTTAATAGTCTCTTGTTGGATAAGTTTTGAATAGAGTGTATACTGTTCTTAGTAGATGCTTTTTAATACCCTGTTGTGTATTTCTCAAGAGTTTCACTGTCTGAAAACATTGTGGTACAGAGTGAACTATCTCCATAGTGTAAACATTGTTTACAGTACCCACTTTTCTACTCATATCCACTTCATTTCTCAATGCAGGTTTAGTGAGTGTGAGGGGTTTGATGCAGGTGAAGACTGTGTGTAGTGAGTCATTTGTTATGTAACAGGGCTTGAGTAGCTGGAGGAAATTAGGGCTATATTTACAAGCCCACAGCATCACCCTAGCACCATTTTGTTTATGCAAGGCAGCATTAGGGAAGCCTTTGTCCCATGCCATATTTACAAAGTGGTGCAATGCTTGCATTGCGTCACTTTGTAGACCCTTGCGCCACATTGTGCCTCCACGAGGCATAATGTTTGCAAGGGGTCATTACGACACAGGGACGCCCGAAAAAAATGGTGCAGTGAAATTTACAAGATTTCACTGCACCATTTTTCCATCATTTTTCATATAATTTAATGTCTGCTCAGAGCAGGCGTTAAAATGACGCACCCATTTTAATCAATGGGCCGCCCTGTGCTTTGCTGCACTTGCGACGCTAGAAAAATGGCACATTGGGACTGATGCTCCACTTTCTCATAAATAATTTTCCCTGAACAGTTGTATACAGATTAAATACAGTGTGCAGTACAGGTTACCCATTTATCTGTGTTTGATAGTCAACATGAACTCTGGTACTCATGAAGTATATAGTATAGGGTCAATGTTGCGCATAACACAAGCTTGCTTGACCTATGTTAATGTATAATAGCAGTAATGATGCTTCATATTATTCTGAGCTATTTTGTACTTACTTTCACAGCTCTAATGCCATAAACGTTATAGAGCAATGTGTACAAAAGAAGCTTGGATAATGTCATCAGTGATGTCATCAATGATGTAATTTGAGATGTCATCAACGATTACATAAATGGTGTCATAGAACATCTTTCTATCACACCTAACTGTAGTGTTGCTTTAACCTTTGTTTTTTACATTGATTTTCTATGTTTTTTTCAACATAAATGAATAGATTTTTCACCATAAGTAAAGTCAGTCTCCCACTGTGCATGGCTTTTGGCCGTGAACATCTTGGGGGTCGGCTGCAGGGCCTGTGACAATTCTCTACAGACAGCCAACGTCACCTTGTGCAGGGCCTATGGCCATGCGCAGGGTGAAGGGTTGGCCCTCGGGCTAGGCCTGCTGCCATGCCCTGTGGCCAAACCCTCAGGAGGCTGCCAACCCCATACTGTTCAAAGCCTTTGGCCGTGTGCAGTGGGGGATTGGCCACAGGGCTTGGTCTGTCACAAGGCATTCTGTGCAAACCCCCAGCAGGCTGCCAACCCCAAGTGGTGCACAGCCTTTAGCGTTCATGGCACACGGTTGGCCTTTGGGCCCTGGGAATCCCTTCTCCCAAGGCCAAAACATATCTATTAAGGGGACAACGCTGTTCTGCCCCCCTCCCCGAGCCCTAATAGGCCCCCAAGACCACATCCCTGGGACCAAATAAAATAAAAAAGGGAAGGGTGTTATGTGACATCCTTACCTGGGCCCTAATTGGCCCCAGGGACCTAGCCAAATGTAATAAAAAGGGGGGGCAAGCAGCCCCCTCCTAAAGCCTTCTTGGGCCCCAGGGACCCCATTCTCCAGGGCCATAACTTAATTTCAGGGGAGGGGGCATGCAGCCCCAGTCCCCATGCCTTAATAGACTCCGGGGACCCGATCCTCCTGTGGCCAAATGCAATAAAAAAAGGGGAGAGGATGGCACGGCTCCCCCCCTGATGCTTCTTGATCTCCAGGGACCCCACACCTCAGGGCCAAAATCTAAGGGGAGGAAGGCGTGCATCCCCCTCCATGAGCCTTAATAGGCCACCGGGGACCCCATCCCAGGGGACAAATACATATAAAAGGGGAGAGGGGCCACCCAGAACTTTCCATGCACAAACTAGTCAAAAAGTAGCACCTTTTTGGAATGTTTTGTGGAGATTCATCAAACGGTGCGAAGGTTATTAGCAACACAAAAAACTTTTCCTATGGAACAACAGACCTAACTATAGCTACCCAGTGGCGACAGCCGCTAGTTAAGATACATATATTTATATATGCAAACTTCTTCCAGTTCCCACTGCACCTGAGCCGTGCAGGAGTGGAGCACCAAACACTGGAGGAGAGCACCACTGTATCTAATATCTCCCAACACAGAAAGGTTGCAGTGCAAAATATGCTCACTCAGGTGAGATGCTATCCACCATCAATGATTTATTCGAAACATAGAAAAGACGAGTTTTAGCCATGACAGCCTTGATCACACCCTGCCCTGTTGTAGAGAGTACTTTTAAATTATCATTGTTATTTTTATCTTTCCTCATTTCTGAAGAACCGAAGAGAACCAAGCAGTAGGCCAAGAGGGGGAAGGCTGACAGCCCCAGTGCAGCAGCAGAAGCACCTTGGCCGGGGCCCACACAATGGTGCTGCAGGAGATATCCCAGCCTCAAAAGCAGTTCCTTCTGGGACGTCATCATGTTTATTAATTGTTTCATAGTTTAACTATTCCCACCTACTATGTTTAATGGTTTAGTTTTCATATTCTCAATTTGCCTTGATATAAAGTTTGTTGTCCCTTCATAATTTGTGTTTACTTTATTGCCTGTTTCAGTAACTGACTCCCTCCTGCTTGTAGCTTTCTTTACGCACCCCTTTTTGTTAACAGTGACTAAAACTTTTATCTCCTCCTCTTGTACATACATATCTTCCCTCTGTCGTTGTGTGGTTCAGTACATGAAGAGAGACTAAGGCCCATATTTATACTTTTTGACGCAAAACTGCGCCGGCGCAGTTTTGCGTCAAAAATATTACCGCCGGCTAACGCCATTTTGGTGTGCCGTGCGGGCGTCATATTTATAATTTGCCGCACGGCGGCGCAAACAACAGGTGGGAGTCATTATTTTTGACGCACACCGCGGCGTCAAGTCGTAAAGGAAAACAACATTACCGTGGAGGAAATGACTGTGGGTCGATTTACGACACCGCAAACCGGATATGCGCCGTTTTTTTTTGACGCAATAGCGTAAAAAAAAACAGCAAACACAGCCATTTCACCAGAGGAGAGCCAAAATGGATCCCAGATGTCACTACAGGCCCCAGGAAGATGACAGCAGACCAGGAACCAGCCAGGATGTCCCACACAAGAACCAGGACACTTTTAAGAAGAAAAGAAAGTGTCACTTTAGTGCAGAGGAGCAGGAAATTCTGGTTAAAGAGGTGACGGAACACCAGAACCAACTGTTCAAAGTTGCCAATCAGTAGGAGAGAGGCTATATGGCAACAAATTGTCGACAAGATTAACAGTGTGGCTGAAATACGCAGAACAGTCATCGAGTGCAAGAAACGGTTGCATGACTGCAAGCGCAGGACCAAGGAAAAGATGGCCAGGAACAGGAAGGCAGCACTGCAGACTGGAGGGGGGAGTCCAGCACACCAGGAGGCCCTGGACCACATGGAGGAGATGGTCACAGCCATCATCCCTGAGGAGATCTTCACAGGGATTCAAGGACAGGACAGCGCAGACTACCAGTAGACAACATACATGCAGGGTAAGTCGCATGGGGAATTAAAATGCACTAATGTCAACTGTGAGCAGGGGGGGGGATAACGACCACTAAATGCATGGAAGTCATCTAATACATGGAGTGGCATGGGTAAAGGGGCACGGCAGGGGGGCATGGCCCGTTCTGAGAAGACCTGGGGCACACAATTTGACAACACCAACAACAGTCCCATGGGGGCATGCTGTCATGCCAACGATGGAGCAAAGGGAAAGCCACGCAAGGAGTGAAGGCCACTACGTCAAACTGACATCCCGGCACACGTCAGCTAACATACCCCCTACATTAACTAGGGCCCTATTAACAACCTCTAGCCATACCGACAGCTGGAATGTAACTGCGACAACAGGTGCCACTACCACCTCTGCTCTGTGTGCAGCTCAAGTAGCCAATGGCAGTAACCTCCCCTTGGATCATACACACCTAAATTAGGTGGTGAGGATGACAACTGCAACAATCCCCAGAAACAAGACAAAGGCCCCAGTACTCTCAAATGTCAATGCCCATAGTTGTCGCAAACATCAGCCAATGTAAACATCAATAGGAGCTACACAGCACTAAGGACACACCCATGCTGCATATGTTAGGGTCCATCCTGTGCCTGGGTAACAATGCAACATCCCAAATGTCATACTGCTCAGACAACAGCATTGAGGGGGGGACACATGGAACTGGTCACTGAAATACACCTGCACATTCAGAGGAGGAAATAGGACACTGATACGATTATCAGGGCAATCCAATGTAGCACACATTCCCCAACATCAGCAGGACACATTACCAATGTCAACATCCATATCGGATCATAACATTGCCATGCATAGGATATGACACATGTCAATTACATTTAAGTGATTGTGAAAGGTGAGAGATTGGGGCAGGTCCAGATTGTTAAGTGTGCTGCCAGGGCCATCAGAACACCCACAGCCAGTGAAAGGTCTCACCATGAGAATGGATGTACACGGAGGGTCGAGTAGGAAAAGAAGGTGGCAATTCACTATTTGGCATAAACCAACACCTAGAAGCAATGAGGCTGACAAGTCTGATAACTCAATAACATACATGTGACACACAGGTGGGCCATAAGCCTGAAAGAATGCCCATCTGAAGGACTGGAGAACTGAACACAAAACAAGATCACAACGTGAATTCATCAAAAGGCAGGCACATCACATCAAAATTGCCACAACACAGACACACTAATTGTACCCTGTTTCATTGCAGAGGAAGATAGATCTCCTGCCAATATGCCTGTCCCAGATTTCCCTGATGACATGGATGACGAGCTGATAAACATTCCCCAGGAGACTATCCAAAAGGTCCTTGACACCCTCCAGACCCCACCTTCAGTCACAAGGAGGAACACAGAACAAGCAGCCATCGCAGAGGATCCACCCACCACCCCAATTGTAAGACCTGCCAGCTCCAATACAGCTGAGGACTCAGGCGACACTGGCACCAGCTTTGAGAGAACTGTAGTTGGAGTACAGCAGGAGCTGGCCAAGGAGGTGCGGGTGGGGATGCAAACTATGGCAGCCAGCCTAGATGGGGTGCGTTCTTGCATGATGTCATCTGCAGATCAGGCAGCAGCTATGCAAGCCCTAACATCCATACTGCAAGGACTACAAGAAACTGACAAGTAATTCACCACTGCAGTAAGGGAGTTGCCACAACACCTCGCACCCCAAACCTTCCATTGTATGCACAAATGCAATCATGACTCCCTCAGGGCCGACTTGGCTGCCTACCATTGTGATGTGGCTGCTATTCTCAAGAACCAGCAGACCCTCCTTGCTGCAGTACTGCCCTTAAGACCTTCACAGGGAGCAGCGACTGGGATGTCTGACTCCACGTCTTCTAACACTGAGGTGTGTTTTGCCCCTTAACAACCAACAACAACAAGGACAAAGCAGGCAACACACACATCAGAAGAAGAAGACATGGAACAGATCACATTCACAAGGAAAATGACCCGGAAGCACTAGTCCCTGCCACATGGCCCACATTTACCAAGGTCCTGCGCATTGTAACTTGCCAGTCTTGCAACAACTTTACTTGAGCACTGTTCTGCAAACCACTGTATATCTTGTCACCCAGCCCAGTGATTGTCTCTCTCATACTCATTGCCAAATCCTGTCCCTCTGCACTGTCTGAAACATCAACCCCAGCATGTCAAAAGCATTTCCATAACCCCTTGTGTTGGATCCCAATTTAAAATGTCACTATAATGGACTCACAATCATGGACAATGTACAGATAGCACTACAGCACATTTCAATAAATAGCACTTACACAACAAATCTGTCTCTTGGTAATGTGACATATCAACTGTGAAGTAGATAACTGAAATGTGCCTACTGTCAAATTACGTAGCTTGTCAATACAACTGTCCTGATAATAAGTAGTCAGAGAATTCTGCACAGTGTCCATGATTGCATCATACTCTGCCCTTCCTGAGGGAAAAATCGGATGAAGTGAGAAACCATACACCACCATGCTGTGTTGGACAGAAGAATGCTTCCTCAGGGGATAACTAAGGGCCAGATGTAGGAAGAAACCAAATTGCGACTTGCAATTTGCCATGCAGAAAGGTGTCTCAGACACCTTCTGCGACTCGCAATGGGGTCGCAAAGACCCACCTCATTAATATTAATGAGGTGAGTCACAGTATGCGACCCCATTGCGAGTATGGGCACTCACGGGGATGGTGGCCTGCTGGAGACAGCAGACCTCCATGTCCGTGACTGCTTTTGCAATAAAGCAGTTTTTTTTTCTATCTGCAGCCCGTTTTTCTTAAAGGAAAACAAGCTGCACTTGACCACTACTTGCTCTGAAAAATTATTTTTGTGATCATTCACAAAGGGGAAGGGGTCCCATGGGAACCCCTTCCCATTTGCGAATGAGTTACCTTCCACTTCAAGTGGATGGTAACTGCGAGTTCATTTGCGACCGCTTTTGCGGTCGCAAATGAACTTGCATCGCGTTGCGAGTCGCAAATAGGAAGGGAACACCCCTTCCTATTTGCGAGTCGGAAACGCATTTTGCGAGTCGGTTCCGACTCGCAAAATGCATTTCTGCATCGCGTAGAGGCTTTTGCGCCTCGCAAACGGCGTTTTTCGCCGTTTGCGAGGCGCAAAACCCTTGCTACATCTGGCCCCTATTCATCAAATGGTGGACGCAAAATGTTGTAAACATGCAAAAATAACACAATAAACATGCCACACTAATCTAAGTAAACACTAAAAAAACTGCACAAATGAAGCTGTCTGAGTTAACATACAAATAGGTAATCATGCCGAACTGTGTCACAAATGATGTATGAGGGTCATGAAGACAAGAATACAAGATTGCCAATGAGAACTCATCTTATAAGAGTGTGCATGATCATCACACTGCAGTCAGACCTAAAACTGTTTCCCCAATATCAAGTCTTGAAGCACTGTTAGTGACTTTGAAAACACACTTATCAACAGAAACACATTGGGATCCATATTAACTGTGATTGGTGGTTGCAACAAAGGGTCGACACTTTGTAAGGTAGCTCTGGGCTAGCTGCCAATCGTACAGCTCAGTTGGGATTTGTTTGTAGCAAAGGACACAGATGTTATAGTACCAAATTAATGTACACTGAATCCAAACCCCCGATCAAGTACCATTCAACACATACTATTAAGGGGTAACCAAATATTTATTTAATGCTAATCACAGATAATGAAACTGAGGGAAAAATCTTACCTACCCTAATCTACCCTGACTACTCATTACCCACAACTGTCCCTAACTAACCTAAGCTACACTTACTTATCACATGTAACAAAACGTTCTAAACATCTACCCCCCTTATGAGACAGGACATATGGAGGACAACACATACTAACCTAAACACATACTATACTATCCTATACAAATATATATATATATATATTTATATATATTTTTTTTTAACACACAAGAAACCCAACATAGCCCACCACCCACCCACCAACCCACCCACACACTTAATAAGTAAAACTATAAAGAATGAGGACCCTCCCAACCCCCCACCCACTATCACTAGCTAAACTAACAGCCTATACTAACCTAACACTAAGCCCCCTAAGCCCACTAACTATAAGAACAAGGAAAGAGGAGGGAGGGGAGGAAATCATGTCCATCAAAAAAGTGTCTAGAGGTTGGCCCTCTGGAGGGTCCTCTTAATGGACTTAACCCGCTGGTTAATGTGCCGCACGTCCCGGCTCAGGTGGCTCAACTTGTACAGCACTTTGTCCATCTTATGTTCCATTCGATTGAAGGCTGCAGGGTCAACAGATGGAGCAGTGGCAGTCTGGGTACCGGTGGAGGAGGTCTGTGTGGGTGTGGTGCCAGGCCTAGTGGGCTGTCCTGCACTGGTGGCAATGCTGGGGCCAGGAAGTCCAGCAGATGTTGGAGCAACAGTGGCAGCTGTGGGTGGGGCCACCTGGCTCGTATTGGTGGTTGTGCTGGTGGTGGCTATGGTGGGCAAAGTAGGCCCACCCTGTGGGAAGGCTCTCCATGCCCCGGAGGCCCGTTCATGGCGATATCCTCGGGCCATCCTCCGGAACCCCGACTTCACCAGCAGGATGTGCTGATATCGCATGGCCCGGCGCTGAAATTCACGGACCTGGTCTGGAGTCATGTTAGCAGCTGTGAAGACAAATGCAGATATTCTACATTAGTAACTGCATTGTGTGAAATGGCACAGCAAGTTAATCAGACATTACATCTACTGTACTTGTAACAGCTCATATCACAATCCAGAGCATTGAATGTCCCTGAGGAAGTATATGGCAGGCCAGACTACAAAGGTCACATCACACAAAGCACATCCATAACCTACAAGATGGGTAATAACTGGGTTTGACTTGCAATCTGAGTTCTGCCAGTTATCATCTAAGAATCATGCTGCATATCCTCCGCCAAGACCTGGGCTACAAATGTCAGTGTACAGAAAGCAAAACTAAAGCCACATGGTCTGCAAGTTGTAACTGGACTTGCCAGTATAGTACCAAGTGCCAAACCTGAGTGTGTATACTAGTATGCAACCAAACCGTCACTTATTCACATGTATGTGTAACATACTTATAGCATCAGTACTAGGTACCCCATTCACAAACCCATGGCCGTGTTTGAGGGGGGCGGTGGATACACAACTATAAATTGCCAACAACATGTACACCGAGGAGTGTATAGGAAACTCCATACATGTTTGTCTCTGCAGACACACCACAGGTAAGGTCTATCTACAATTAGGAGTCAGCAAACCCTAGAGCACTCATAGGGTCAGACATGTCAGGAAATGCAGAACTTGGTACACAACATATACTTCCAGTGAGGCCTGACTTACATCAGACACAGAGTTGCTAGAACACCCATGATCATGAATTGCATGCACACCTAGTGCATTGCACTCAGGTTCCACAGACTTGTTGCACTACATGTGGAAGTACATGCTGCTAGGAGGTTCTACCTACTGTTTCAAAATAACGTAGGTAAATAGGGAAGCAGATGTCTATTGGAAAGCTATTTGCTGTACCAATCTTAGAGAATGTGGGTCTGACAGACTGACTAAATTGGGGCTGACTTCCATTGCGACTCTTGGTGATACAAGTGTCATATACATGACTAACCCCTGTACCTACATTGAGGCCTACAGGGATGTCCTACAATCCCTACATGATACCATTGGATACGCATTGGCAAACTCAAAGCATGTGAGAACTGCATTCCCACTCATGGAACAAGAGAAAAGCTTGCCCAACGCATCACACTTTGCTATGCGTCCAACTCACACGAGTCCATAACCAGCAAACACAACACATAACAGACATATCAACACTTACTGGAGTGGTCGGGTCCTCAAATGTCGCCACCTCTCCCACAGTGTAGGGTGCCGGTCCACCTGTAAGGTATGGAAGGAAGAAATGTGCTCAAAATCTGTGCACAGTGCAACAATTTCATAAACATTTACAATGTGTAGGCTGAATAAGGAAATGGCAGCCATTCAGACATGATGGTACTGCATCTGATATATCACGGCCAACTTGTACATAGCATGGGTCTCCTGTGACAATTACACACATATCTGCACACATACATTGGCCCTAACTATCATGTGGTTGCAAACATGCCCTATAATTGGTGAGCACTAACAAATATGGAGTGTAATCGTCTCATCATGTGCATCCAAGAGAGACATCCAAAGCCTGGTTACTTGAGGACTGCATTACCAGTCAAACATGCCTTGTGGCCATGACACATTTATTGCACATAGGCCCAATGTACAGAGGGAGGGGCAGGGACTTTCGTAAGCCATCCTGTTGTTACAGTATAGTCAATTGATGTGGCCCAGCTATGGTGATTTGCACCAACCATGGAGATGTGAGGCCATGTGCATACACTTGGACTGCCATCCATATTTGGATTGTGGCTCAAGTAATTCCAACAAACATCTTAAGATGTTACCTGAGGGCACCTTACACCTTTTCAAATCAAGAACTGACATGTATCCAAAAAGATCAAGGAACACAATAATACCACACATTCATAGTACTTCTGTGAACGCTTTCCTTCCACACTCACCAGACTCACATGAGACATATGTCTGAGCCACTTTGCTATTATCAATTGACGTGAAGGCAGCACTCATTTTCAGCATCATGTAGTGATTCTAAAGTCAGTCTAGCAATTGCGTCAACATAGTTGGCCTAAATGTTGGTACATCTGTACTTCTCTGTCAATAGTACCCTATATAGACATGATTGCCTCATATTTTGTTAGCTGTTCTGACAAAAAGGCCGCACCGATTTCCTTCATGGAAAAGTAACCTGTAAGTTTGCTGAGTACGTGCTACCTGACAGCTAGCAATTGTGATCCTTGCCATAGTGCATCAATGATCCCCTTATATTTCCCCAGCATTACACAGAGTCAGCAAGTTAGCTGGTAGACATTGTACTAATCCCCTAATGTCACAACAGAGCATTTAATCGTGCACATTAACATGATTTGTACTCACCAACAGTGCCACCAATCATGATTCCCAGGTGGTCCAAGAGATCCTGCTCCCTGGTGATGAGGTCAGCCCACCGGTGCTTCAGCTCGTAGTCACTCCTCTGGCTGGCATACACACGCTGCAGGTGATGCAGCACCTTTCCCCACCGGATTCTGCGCGCCTCTGTCGGATACCCCTGTATCACCCTGCCCCCTGCCTGGATCATGAGCGGCAAGAAATGCGTCACAAGCCAGATGAAGCCCCCCAAGTCCTCTTCCACCATCCTGCCAAGACGTGGCCTACAAGACATACTTATAAGTGAAATGGAATAGGGGTAAAAGAAATAGAAAGGGGAAAAGGGGGAAAGTAGGGGTACAAAGACAGCAAAAAAGTAAACCTAAACACTAAAAGAGCCCAACTATCCCCAAACTAACACTACCCGCAAACAAGAAAAACACAAGATAAATGGACAAATGTAGACAAAACACAGTAGTACAGTATACACCAACAATATTTATTTCACAAATTGACAATATAGATAGCACACAGGACAAAAACAGCACAAAATTTCAGGACAACACTCTCTACACAGCCACACAGTCTAGAAGGATCATAGACTGCAAAGTGAAAGTGAAAGTACACCCACTGTACAAGATCTGTAAACAGGATATCCTATTACATCACTTACTGTATGAAAAGTCCCGCCTTTTTCGCGTTATGCGTCATTTTTTGTTGCACAAAACTGTATTTGCGTCATTTTTTTTTACGCACAGGCGTGAATATTAACCCGCATCCACATAATGATACATGGACTGTACAAATATCTGGATGCAGGCTAAATTTCACTCCTGTGCGTCAAAAAAAATGACGCAAATAAAGTTTTGTTTGTCAAAAAATGACGCACAACGCTAGGCATGTCAAAATTACATTAACTGGTTTGGGGCATTTTTACTTGTTTTTTGGTTAGTTTCCATTTGGGACACATCAGAGATTGGCTAATTGAAGACAGTATGGTGTTGATGGTGTATGTTCACATGTGTGACATCATACTGCAGCGGAACATGATCCACTACTCCCTTCACAGTATTTTTACAGTTGGCTGACGCAATAGATGGTCATAAGTGTGGCCTACATATATGTGTTGCACAAATTGGGCATATTTGGCATAAGGAGAGGATAGCAATGTGACGCACATATGTACAATACCTATATGCCTTTGGCTCAAATTGTGTGCTTTGACAACTAATGTGTTGGTTGACCAAGTGTGTGTGTATCACATGAAGCATAATTGTACATATGGTTGTATGAATGTGACGCCCATGTGTCCAATCCTTAGATGCAAGTCATATTGGAAATGAGCAAGGGCATGTGTTAGTCATACATGTAACAACACCCGTAAAGTGTACTTCAAAGTTTTAGGGTCACGGAGACACCACATGTGACATAGCATGCACCAGATGGATGGCAGATGCTTGTTCATGTCAATGGTCCACATTTTCTACATCCTATGTCCTAGAGTATTGGTAAGAGCCTCCTAGGCACTACTTGGAGAATCCCACAGCGATTCATACACATGCATTGAGGAAGTGGGTACCATGTTGTTTGCACAGACAGACACGGGTGAATCTCAAATGTATGATGACACCACAGAGGCCATAGAAGTGAGCCCCAACTATCAAGTGGCTGTGGTGGACCAGCATACAAGACAGACCGTGTCCACTTATTTCCAGTGATCAATTGCACATAGGTGTCTTGTTCATGTGTGTGGTCCAATGATGATCCTGTATATTTTTTGGGGGTGTAATTTGTCACAGTTCGGTCCAGGACTCATCATGAGTCAGTGGCAGCTATTCCTGTATCTACTGAGTATCCTTGGTTGATCAATGTGAGTAAAGTAGATGTGGACATGTGAACCTACATGTGGATGGTCCCACCCTGTCACTAAAGACGTGTAATGAGACAGTCAACAGGGCAACCTTGGTGTGCTGAGTGAGATAATGTCTCAGGTGTCATGTTCCGGCAGGTGTCATTACAACATTTGTACACAGGTTGGCCTCTGCACTTCTCACTGCATCTGGGAACATCATACCCTCTGTGCTGATTAATTCTCGCAGCTATTCACCACACACGGCCCATCACTATGTTGTGCGCACTGTGATTCTGTGTGTGAACTGTCATGGTCCTGACATTTGTGTATTATTCATGGACATTATCAGAGGTTGCTGGTTGTGCTGAAAGCCCCATACCCAATCCCTGCCTACGACTCTGGGACACTGTCACACTTTGTCATTCATGCATAAATGCAACCCAGACAAGGGATGGGCCATGAATTTTGCTTTTCCAAGAGGATGTAACTCAAATGGTACAGTTAAAAGGCAGATGATGCTATACAATGTATTTGTGTATGCATGGAAGAAGCCCATGCCCAATGCCCCCTGATGAATGAGAGGTTTGCTAACGCAAGTGTGGTACATATGTAGACACAGGGATACTTTAGTGTGACGCACAGACAGTTGCCAGTCAGGCTGGCAGAATGCAAGGTGATTCAGGATCCAGTTACTTGACAAGTTACGTAATCAGTGGTCTGACTGAGACTGTTTGGAGGACAAACTAGACAGTTGAAATGTCAAACTGTGTACGTCCTGTGTTTTTGAAGGTGACAAATGAACCCAAGGGCTGTGTTACACGGCTTAATTAGTATCAATGCTTGACGGTGTATTTGATATAATGGCAACTCCTATGCTGTTCCAGGCATCATCAGGGGAAGTGCTTTTTTAAATGGGTGGTGTGCATAGAGGTGATCACAGGTGTGGGCTGCATCTGTTTCTCACCAGTCCTGTAGGTGAGACTTGCATTCTAAGGGCCAACAGACATTTTCACAAGGGGAAGCAATCTACATGTGCTAACAGGGCTTTGAAACTAGAAGACAGTGAAAAAATGTACCTGACGTCCTTGCAGTCAGATGTTCTATGACAATGGCATACCATAGGAAAGGGTGTAGCACACTGGTTTGCTAATGTTGGTCTGTGTGTGTAGAGGAGGTAATATCAGGGTACAGATCTTAGTATTCCAGGGACCTCTTCCAACAGGTGGGTTGCGACCAGGTGCATAGGTGTGGCAGGAGTTAGGAAATGGGCTGACATGTACATGGAATGTCATGTGAGCAATGCTTGTCATATGTGTGGCACTTGTGCTGTCTATGTTCTGCTTCTAGGGAACCCTAGTCACAGATAGTCCTTGCAAAGATTGGATGCAGTTGGACTTACTGCTGTCAAGGGTCGGGTCAGGCATTCCTGTTACTGATGCCAAAGCACATTGACTGCCTCATGTATGAGGCTTGTTTTCTACTTATTGAGTGATGGTGTCTTAGTTGTGTGCCATATGCTGCGTTGGACCTTGATTTCAACATGTTTGTGTGAAATAGTTGTGGTCCTCTGCTATTGGCCTTCAAAGGAGATATGTACATGATATATGTCATTAAGAGTGTGTGTGTATGTGACCATTGTATGTTAGGCATCACATTAGCTCTGGGATGTTCCGTGTCCTACTCAGTATCTCAGCAATGCTCCATGAGGCAACACTCTTATTCTGATAAGTAGAGGTGAAGGTGTGCAAAAAGGAATAGCCAGACCATGATATGGTGATTAGAATAGGTGTTTATTTAAATTCATTAACTAAAGTGGTGAAGGTGATCATATTCAAAAGAAATTATTTACGATCTGTTGCCGCCTGCGTATACCAGCAGCTGTGTTCTGTAGTTCCCCCTCCTGTTGCAGGCCAGCATCCTCCTCTTCCTACTCTTCAGACATGTGTGGCTCTGGTTCCAGGAGGGGAATGTTTCTTTTGATACAAATGTTGTGCAATATTGCACGTGTGAGGATGATCCTACAGACCATCTCTGGGGAATATAGGAGGCTACCACCAGTGATGTCGAGGCAGCGGAACCTTGACTTGAGGATGCCAAAGGTCCGCTCGACAATGCTGCGTGTCCTCCTATGGGCGTCGTTGTAGGCACGCTCTGCAGCAGTACTTGGGTTGCCAAATGGTGTCATAATCCATGGCTGGATGCCATACCCCTGATCAGCTACAAGAGAAAATGATTGGGATCATGTTGATGTAGCTGGCACTATTGAAAAGACCTTTCATGGCAGTAGTTGTCTTGTGTTGTCTGTGACTCTTTTGTGTACTAATGTGGCATCCTATGCTTGTAGGATGTACCATCTGCATTGTGTTGTTTCCTTGGCTGAATGAGTGTTTGTCTGTTAACCGTTTGTCAGCAGTATGTTTTGGGATTTGCAGTACAGTGTGCCCTCACTAGCATTGTGACTTGTCATACAGGTGTCCGTGTGTCTTCACTGGGGGTGATATTATAGTTCCATGCACAGTTAAAATTGACTGTGTTGTTGACACCTTCATATCAATGTACCCTGGACATCCCATACCTTTAGACTTATGCAATGGATTAATGTAAAGGTCATTGGGACACTTACAATTTGCAAGGTGGCATTTAGGCAACCACACTAATTGACGTCTTAACATTAGGCTGTACAGTAATTTCCGATGTGTGACAGGTTCAATGGTGACTTAAGAAACATGGATAGCGATGTCACGACCTCAGTGTGTTCCTGTTCACATGTTGCTGTTGTGGTGTGTGTGTTGTGTGTCCTAGAGGGTTGCTGTGCAGTGTGTATATAAGTAGGTTTTTGTACTTATCAACAAGTAGTCCATTGCCATACCGTCCATCCTGGAAGTGTTCATTGATGGTGCAGTGACGGAAGATGTATGAGTCATGTACACTCCCAGAATATTTAGCCACGATGTTTGTGATCAATCCCTGGTGATCGACTATGGCCTGCACGTTGATGGAATGTGTGTGCTTCCTGATGCGGGAGAGGTGTTCAGTTGCAGCAGGTGGCACAAGGCGTACATGTGTGCAGTCGATTGCACCAAGGACTTGTGGGAAGCCACTGATGAGGTAGAACCCTTGTTTTATTTCCTGCTGCTTCTGCAGTGTGTTAGGGAAGCATATGTGGCAGGGTGTCAGTCGAATGATGGCATCCAGTACTTTGGAGAAAAAAGGCGGAGAATGATGGTTGTGATATTCCGCCAACCAGGGCACCAGTTGTTTGGAAAGAGGCACTTGCCAACTAATGAAGTACGGCAAGGAGCTTGGTTTCTGTTGGGATGTTGCGGGTGTCACCAAAGTGGGGGCCAACTGCTGTTCAATGTTTCGCAGCAGCTGCTGAATGGCCTGCCAGTTCAACCGGTACCTCTGGATGATGTCACGTTCCCTGAGGCCCTGAAAGGTGGTTCTTGGGCGGAATATCCTCTACTGCCTTCTGCGCTGTCTTTGGGGTCCCTGCTGGTGTTGTTGTAGCTGCTGTTGTTGCTGCTGGGCTCTGTGTCTGCGTACACGCTGGATTAGTATCAACTCCATGGCTCCCTGTTGCTGCTCTGCTGCTCTGATGTTTGTTCTGTGTGTTCTGATTAAATACAGGTGTGTTTGCCCCATTTTCACTCCTGCCCTGCCCCATGCGTTAATTTTTTACGCAAATCGGGCTGTGCGTCATTTTCTGGCTCCGCCTCCTGGCCGTGCGTCATTTTTGCCCGAAAGCATAAATACAACGCACGGCCCTTTAAGCTATTTTTGGGACGGGAAAACCTACCTTGCATATAATTAACGCAAGGCGGGTTGCCGCATCCAAAAAATGACGCACACAGCGGAATTTTGTCGTCTGCGGGCTCCAGCTTCAAAGTTTAAATACGGGGCAACGTTTGCGCTGATTGAGCGTAACATTTGTTGACGCACAGTCGTCTCAGACAGAGTATATATATGCCCCTGAATTTACCCCTACCTTTCAGAATGACAAAATTAGGCCTAGACAAAATAGCAAAACTGTATAAAGCAAGTGTAAGATCTATACCATTTATACGAAACTGCGTGTGAGATGCACATTACTTTATTTTCAGGGTTGAAGTGAAAGTAGGGAAAGGATTGCTTAGTCAGGTAGTGGACTTGTTTGCCAGTAGTATGTAGAGAGCACATACGAAAAACAGTTTGGTCTCCTCTTTATCTTTTCTTGTGTCATAACAGATCACCATCACCAACAACCCCTCCTGCCCACCTCCCTCCCTGCAGGCCCATGGGCCAGACACAGCCACTGCACTCACACCCATTTTTGCTGATACTGTTGGTAAGTCATGTTTAATATTTCCTACATTTCAACTAGTGTGTGTAGGAAATTGGTTTCTAGGGCTTTTTTGTTAAGGGGGTGAGAATGCTTACCACAACCCCTGTCAGAAAGAGCCATGAAAGTCACTAAATTATCCTGTGCTTAACCCTCTAAAAGCTTGGGACAAAAAAGCTTAATTAGCAGCAACGTATTAAGTATTTATTCAGCACTCAAACAGTAATAATGTGAAAACACAAGAAAAAGTTTGCACCACTTTAGAGTGATAGAGAATCATTTAATGTATAATTTGACACCAGAAGGACGAAAATCAGGAAAAACAGAGTTATGTAATTTTAAAGTTTTGAGTAAAAACTAGTGCCTAAAAGATCGATGTGCCAACTGTGGGCATCTAGTCATGCACGATCCGGAAAAGTCAAAAGTTGTGGCCGACCCGATGGATCACGGACACGCCAGGTTGATTGGGCTCCACTTACCATTGGAATAAAAAGAATTTCGGAAGGAAAATGTCTGAGAAGGTAAAGGTAAGGGGGCCAAGGCAGCTGGCAGAGTCCGAGAAGGATGTGTCATCGTCCAGGAGCGGCTGGACGAAGTTGTGGTGAAGATTGATTCGTTCTGGCTTAGTCACTGTTTTGGAAGTTGAAAATCTCCAGCGGGATGAAGCTGTGGGCTGTAGCAGATGAAATCTCCAGGAGGTGGATACCTTTCTGAAGAGGAGCCGCGGAGCAGGATTTGATGCTACAGAGAAAAACATAGTGACATCTGCCGTGAAGTCAGGATGAACGGTGACTCCCAGTCTTCTGCAAGTTCTCAATCCCAAGTTTTAGTCTTTGATTGTTTGGGCACATTTAGCACCACTTTCAAGGGTGCAGGACTGGGTGGGCACCATTTGGGGGGTCCCCACTCCAGACAGGTTCCAGGTGCGGGTTCAAGGTTGTTGGAGTCTTTTATATCATTGTAGCCCAAAACAAGAGGCTAGCCAAGTAGCCCTTTGAGTCACTTTGGTAGTCCTAAGATCAAACATCAAGGCAGACCTTGAGCAGCAGGGTATTCCTATGAGGGTACGATGCAGGCATAAGGCAGAGAGGCACTCCACCAGTAGCAGCAGGGCACTCCTCTGAAGTACAAAGCAGGCCTCAATCAGCTGGGTAGTCCTCTAAAATACAAGGCAGACCTTCTGGGGTCCTTTGCAGGTCCAGGAGTGAACTGAAGAGTGGGCCTGAGGGTTGTATTTTTATACCTGGTGCCAGCTTTAAAGTGGAACAAATCTCCAGAGTTTACCCTCCACAAATGGTTCTGGAATTCACTTCCTCCCTGCCCAGCCTCCAAAAGGTCTAGGTTGACAAAACACTGGTGTGGAGTTCTCCGTGAGTGCGCTGAGGCTACTCCTTTGAAGTATAAGTTGGGAAGGGAACAGCTCTGCCTCTCCCATCCTGGCAGAATGACCCACCCTGCCAACACCGATTCCCTCTTTGTCTCACTGTCTGGGAGGAGTGCATAAACGCCAACTACCAAGTGTTCACTGTCTTGTGAACCAGGACATAGGCTGCAGGCACCAAATGTTTAGGACAAGAAAATGTCAACTTCCTTTAAGTGTCATTTTCAAAATGGTGACTTAAAATCCAGTTTTATCATTAAAGAGGATATAACGCTATAATTATTTTGAGAATAAACATGACATTTCTACCTGTTCCCAAACAAAAATGATCACTTAGTAAACGTAATAATGTAATTGAATCTTATCCTATGGGAGAGGCCAGCCTCACAATGGTGAAAAAAACAAATGTAGTAGTTTTTTACTATCAGGGAATGTAAAACCTAAAAGTACATGTCCAATTTGTTAAATACAATGCACTCTGCCACATGGGCTGTTTAGGATCTACCCTAGGGGTGAATTTAAGTAGTTAAAAGGGAGGTTTAGGCCTGGCAAAAGGTTAATTTAGCCAGGTCAAATTGGCATCTGATAACGCGTCTCGTCTTAGGTAATTTAATTTGTCTGGGACTCATTTTAGGCCAATGAATATTTTGACCCTGATTGAAGACACCTTAGGACGAGACAACTAATCAAGATATAAATCACTAGATCAATAATTTTCTCAATATTCAATATGTCGAAGTAAACCAATTTAGATAAATGTATTAATAAAGTTTGATCACACCATGACCCTTCAACCATGAATAATCACACAAAAATTAGTAAGATTTACGTTATTTTATTCCCTATTGGTTACACTCTACTAGCAAGTTTATTAGTCTCAAAACCAGAAAACACATCAGCAAAGTCACAATGTGGCAACTAGAATAAGATTTAATCAATGCAAAGATCATGAACTTTAGAACAAAACACAACGTCAACGTGGATTAACTTTAGCAGAGTATCATTAGCGCATTATTCAACAAAGCATTGATTTAGTCATTTGTCTATTTACGTCCGTTTTAGTGAACTCCTTAACTAACCTCGAATTAGCATTAGCATGTTGGGCTTCATGCAAAACAATTTAACAACACAAATTTAGAAAACATCTAACTATGGTCTCTATCAAAGGTAGCAGTTGGTACCTAGAAAGGAAAGGCAAACAGACAATTACAATTTCATTATCATATAGTTACCCTCTGTAATGGGTCAGCATACAGAGTCAGTCTTCGTCCTCAGGACATCAGTTGATTCGCCATCAGCCAGGAAACACAGCAAAGTTCAGTAAGACAGGCAATACGGGACACTTCCCTCTTAAGGAGGAAAAGTATGAATCGGGCAGGACAAAGACAAGGATGGGTTGAAGAATCAAACAGCAAAGTCAGAGTGAAAAAGTGGCTAGGTGATAGCAAAAAGGCACGTAATGGCTGATTTCTCTTCGTGTCATAGGATTATATCAAACTTGTAGTACAGTTCCCTAATTTCCAATTGGGCAACTTTTGGTGCATCATTATCTCCATCCAATAATCAGGTAATCACCTCATTAGAATTGTCACTTTAGAACAGTTCTCACGTAGTTTATTGGCTCCAGTAATTGACGTCTCCAATGGGTAGAATGTCAGGTACAAACATTTATTCTCGCAGGCTCAGTCAGTAGTCCAATTGTCTTTACCAGTTCAGGCGACCTAGTACCTGTTGCAAGTTTACACTGTTGCATTCAGCAAGAATGTCTCTTTGAGCAAGTCGAGTCTCATGAGAAAGAATTTACTATGGTTACACACATCTTCTAGCTTCTGGAAAAGTATGGCTACATGTCCTTCAGCAAGTCAGCAAATTGCACGTTAGAAAAACACATTTAATATGGGACCGGCAGCTAGGCCCCGACTCATGCTAACTAAGGCCTAGTTATTCATTTTTAGCGACATCTTAACGTCTAACTCGTAATGCTAATACAAAATCATACATTAGTACATTAATAATTCATTATTATTCAATTTCAGTTAATCATCGCATACATTGGTGGCCACTCCCCGTGGGCACATTTCAAACTCGTGTTTAGTAAAACACAGCAATACAATTTCTATGCGGCATCATTAGGCATTAATTTGCAAACATTTCATGTTAATTTTGATTATAGTAACTACACTCCAACAATCCCTCCTCTGATGACACTTGTCATCACACAAATCCATTCTTTCATAATCCTTTACCTTTTCAAGTCCTTCATTTTGATTTCCTCTTTCTGCTTCGCCTTTTCATATTTTGCTCTGAACATTTTCTCCCTTTTCTTTTCCTCCCTCCTCGCTTTATATTTTGCCCATTTTACCTTACTGCTTTCACAAATTTTGTTCAATAATCATAGTCCGAATATACAAGCCAAAACAATTACTATTCCCTGTATTAATTTTCCCAATCACCCATGCCAAAGACTACTAAACCAACTTCCCACACGCGCAAATCCTTCTCCAACCTTTTCCCAGACTCCTGGTTCTTTCAGTTCCTTCAAATCTGCACTATCTCTTGTTAGGTTAGTAAGCATACTTCTAATCTCATTACTATTATCCGGTATGTAGGCACAACAGTGGCGCTCATTAAGCATCTTACAGACTCCGCCACTCTTCGCTAAAAAAATGTCTAAAGCAAGCCTATTTTGAAGAGTCATAGCCCTCTCCGCAGCAAGTTCAGTATCCATCAGGAGTATAGCCCCTGTGAAGTTTGTCAGCATGTTATCCACAGTAGTAGACAACTTTAGAATCTTTATGGAGTTGAAAACAACTCCCACTGAAGGAATTATTGCTCCAAATATGTCTCCTACTACACCAGCAGCAGTTTCTCTCTTTTGTCTAGCCCGAAGTAATTCTGTCACTTTCAGAAACTTATTTAAATCATCTAGTTGATAAATCTTTGGAAAAACTATTCCCAAATAACATGTCCCATACCATCCCTTTGGAAGACGGTAATAAGCATTAAGTCCACAAATGTAATAAACTCCTGGGATCGCTTGATCCATTCCATTTAGCATGAAAGTCCATGTATTCTGAAACAAAAACACATGCTTACATTCACTCGTTCCTACAAACACATTGTCATAATATGATTTTGGTCACGTTATGCAAAGCCTACCTACATGTTTCGCATCTAAAGCTAGCTTCACTTTTTCCCTAACCCAATTATTATTATTACTAAGGAATGATCGTTGCTCCAAGCCCTTTTCTAATTTCCCCTTTAAAACCCTCCTTCTATCTTCTGTGTGATCTAGAAAGCTATTTTCTACAGATGTAAGCAAGCATGTCAAATAATTGCGTTGCGCATATGAAGCACTAATTGTCGTTCTAGGCTCAAAGAATACCTTAATCAGCTTGAAAGCATAATACTTAGCTACACTATTCAAATCTTCTATGATAGGCACATAAGAGAACACTAACTCATAGTTTGAGTAAAAATATTGCACTTTTTCTTGGTTATAAAAATGCGTTAGTAGCAAACTATAACTAATCCCGTATGTTAATGGCAAGCTGTGATATGTAACTCCCTCTTGGACTGAAAGCGGAATTTGTGTACACACGTAACAAGCCTTCGCATCCATAGTGTCAACATCCTCACTCAGCAAGCAATAGAAAACATGAGTAGGCAGCTCCCCTTTTGTATTAGTTTCGTCATGCAAGTACTTTGTATCTTGCTCAAACTTATCCCACAGTGTTAGTGTAGCAGTCTCGGAAACTGTAGCACTGTTAGCTTCATTCTCATCCACCAAACACATTTCCACAAACAAGGCTATAATGAATATCACACACGTACCACCCAAAGCAATACCCAAATATTTACAGCGCTTATTCCCCTCAATGTCATCTCCTGACCTAGGCATGATCTGTAAAGAATCAGAAAGTAAAATACTACAAACGTAATCGACTAATAGGAGGATGGTTAATAACTCTTTTTCTCCGCAAAGCTTATGCAAAAATCTTTCTTCAGCAAGTATTTACAGCTTTCTCATTCACTCCAGGGTCTTTTGGCAATCCAGTTAGCAGCTTGTCACAATCGGTTGTCAAAGTCAATTCAAGTTAACAGTGTCACATATGGTAATTTATCAGTCTCTTCTCTCAGGTTTCCCTTTATTCAATTTCAACTTAACTCAGTCCTTTTTATTTATAGCCAACTTCAAGTACCATAATATTGACCTGGAACTTCACGATCAAAACAAAATGGCAAGGACTCTTGTTGCCACTCAGTTGACGTTGCATAAGCCCATTCAGGACCTGTGTATCTTCTGTTTGTAATTCTATTTCTTTTCAACTTGTGGTCACCCTGCAATTCTCCTTCACTCAGATCTTCTCTCCTTGTGGTATCGGCCTCTTCCTCTATTGTTTCATTAATGCCCACTTTCCCTTTTTCAGTTTGCGATTCTTGCCACTTATCTCCTCTCAATGTTCTTTTTTCCGTCCTGCTTTTCAGGTTGCTGTTCAATGCCCTCCTCTTGTGCTGTGGTGTTTTCTCTTGATGGATCTGCAAGTGGCTTGGGAGGAGTCTGAACACTTTGACTGTCTTCTGCCTCAATTCCATCGCCTTCTGGGTCTGTCAGGGGTTCAACTTCAAACCTGTATCCGTCTGCTTCTGGGAGAACCTCTCTTTGAGTCGGTCCTCCGGGTGCCTCAGTTGAGATAGGCTTACTGTCACCCTTCTGGATCTTGTTTGTGTTTGAGTGACCAAGCAGTCCTCAAAGGGCTCTCCTCCAGTCTCAGTTCCCCTTTGATTACTCTCCGGCACTGAGACTTCCTTTTCTACAGCTGTTATTTTTGACAACTCAAGTTCCTCGTCAGTTGGACACGTCACCTTCTTTGTGTGACTGGCATGTATCCAGTTTAGAATTCCCGCACATTTCACAGCAGTAGTAGTTGTCAGTATCACTTGATACGGCCCCTTCCAACGTGGCTCCAAACAAGACTTCCTCACGTGTTTCTTGACAACAACCCAGTCACTGGCTTTCAGATTGTGACCTGGATCATTTATCGGTGGCAGTGTGGTTGCTTCCACCTGGTGAGAGAAAGAGCGGACCACGTCAGCCAGACCCTTGCAGTTGTCCAGCACAATATCATCCGTGATATTCACAAGAGCATTTGCAGGCACTGCGGGGTGTATTTCTCATTGACATTAGCACTAGGGGCAATGCATCTGGCCATTTCAAATTGGTAGCTGCACATATTTTTGCCATTCTCGACTTCAAGGTACCATTCATCTGCTCCACTAGTCCTGAGGCTTCAGGACGGTAGATACAATGCAACTTCTGTTCAATGTTCAGTGCGGCACACAAGAGCTTAACCAACGCATTGTTGAAGTGACTTCCTCCATCTGATTCTAAAGAGATCGGGAACCCGAAACGTTGTATCAATTCCCTAAGCAGAAACTTCGCTACTGTGAGACTGTCATTTCTACGTGTAGGGTAAGCTTCAATCCAATGACTAAAGATCCACACAATCACCAACAAGTACCTCAGACCTCCACACACAGGCATCTCAATAAAATACATCTGCATCCTGCTAAATGGACCTCCAGCTCTCCCAATGTGGCTTAAATTCACCACGGTCCCTTTCCCTGCATTCATCTGCTGACAGATGATGCACCTGTGACAGATTACTTCTGCAGCTTGTCTAAACTTTGGATTGAACCAATCGATTTTGAACAACCTGATCATGGCTTCTCTCCCAATATGTGCTTCACCATGGTAAAATCTTGCAAACTGTGACAAGAAACTGTTTGGCAAAACCATTTTCCCCTCATCTGAAACCCACAAATCATCATGTCTTTTTACACATTGCATCCTAAGCCAAGAGCGCTTTTCTTCTCTGCTGGCACGTCCCTGCAACAATTTTAACTCTTCCATTGTGTCAACCACCCTCAATGCGTAACCTGTGCATGTCTCATTTTCAGTTTCAGGTAGCAATTCCCACTGATCCTTTAAAAGATATACAGCTCAATGCACAAAACCTTGCGACTTGATCTGCATATCCATATCCCATTGACACAAAGTCTTGTGATTTCACGTGAGCGCTGCATTTCACCACAGCAATTTCAAGAGGTAACTGAATCGCGTGCAACAACTCTTTAATTCTTTCACCATTTTTCACTGGAGAACAAGAAGTGGTCATGAAACCCCTCTGTGACCATAGCTGGCCAAAATCATGGACAATTCCAAATCCGTATCTGCTGTCAGCATAGATAGTCACTTTTAGTTTGTCAGCAGCATGCCATGCCCTAGTAAGAGCAACCAATTCAGCCACTTGAGCAGAATACACTCTCTCGAGCCAAGATGCTTCCAGGATACCGGAGATTGTACACACAGCATATCCGGCTCTCAGTACTCCCACTGAGTCTCTCAGGCATGAACCATCAACAAAGATAATGTAATCATTTTCTTCCAATTGAGTATCTTTAATGTCAGGTCTCGGTTTGGTGCACAGTTCTGTTACCTCAAGACAATCATGTTCTACTTCCTCAGCATCATCAACATCTGTATTCTCATTGGGAACCAAGTTGCCGGGTTTAACACAGTACAGCATTTCAATGATACGTTAGGTGACCCCAGTATAGTCGTCTCGTATTTGGTCGGATGGGAATTTGTCATGTGCTGCGCCTTGGTTCGAGTGAGTAGTATTTCGACTGAGTGTTGGACCATTACTGTTAAGGGATGTCCCATCACTATGCCTTCACATTGAGTAAGGCTTTGACCAACTGCTGCAACTGCACGCAGACAACCCGGTAAGGCTTCTGCAACTGGGTCAAAAGTAGCTGAAAAATATGCTACTGGGCGGTTTGCACCTCCACGGACCTGTGTCAGGACAGACAGAGAACAAGCATCATGTTCATGACAAAACAGGACAAAAGGCTTTGTGTAGTCAAGCATACCTAAAGCTGGAGGCCTGCACATACATTCCCTCAGCTCAATGAACGCCCTCATCTCTTTCTCAGACATAGTTAGGGTATCCAGCCATCCTTAACCTCCTTTACAGTCAAACTCACTAAAGGATTAGAGATAATTGAGAAGTTTGGAATCCACTGGCGGCAGTAACCTACCATTTCCAAAAACATCCTAACGTCTCTCTTGGATGTTGGTGAACTCATCTGTAGTATGGCTGTCACTCTTTCTTTGGATATTCTCCTTGACCCCTTCTCAATCAGGTGGCTTAAGTACTTCACCTCTTTCTGACAGTACTGCAGCTTCTTTGGGGACACTTTGGGGGTCATTCCGACCGATGACGGAAGCACCGCCAACAGGCTGGCGGTGCTTCCTGGGCCATTCTGACTGCGGCGGTAAAGCCGCGGTCAGAAAACCGGGTCCGGCGGTTTCCCGCCGGATTTCCCCCGGTTGGCCAAATCCGCCATGCAAGCAGCGCCACCATGGGGATTCTGACCCCCTTCACCGCCAGGAATAGGCTGGCGGGAACGGGTGTCCTGGGGCCCCTGGGGGCCCCTCCACTGCCCATGCCAATGGCATGGGCAGTGCAGGCGCCCCCTAACAGGGCCCCAGCCTGCTTTTCACTGTCTGCCTAGCAGACAGTGAAAAGCGTGATGGGTGCAACTGCACCCGTCGCACACCTGCAACACCACCGGCTCCATTCGGAGCCGGCTTCAGTGTTGCAGGCCCCTTTCCCGCTGGGCCGGCGGGCGCTAACTTGGCTAGCGCCCGCCGGCCCAGCAGGACAGTTGAAATGGCCCCAGCGGTCTTTTGACCGCGGAGCAGCCATATGGCGGTTACCGCATGGCGGGCTACCGCCGCCCGCCGCTGTTGGAATGACCGCCTTTATGTCCGTTCTTTCCCAAATGATTCAGTAAGGCGATAGTATCGTACCTGCAGTCATCTTTTGTTTTGGATGCAATCAACAAATCATCAATGTACTGTACTAAAGTCAAATTAACAGGCAGTTCCAATGATTCCAAGTCCTTCTTCAATATCTGATTGAAGATGGAAGGCTATTCTGAAAACCCTTGAGGAATTCAACACCAACTGTAAGCCTTGTCCAGGAATTTGAAACTGAAGAGAAATTGGCTGTCCTCATGAAGAGGCACAGAAAAGAACGCTTGAGACAGGTCCACGACTGTGAACCACTCTGCATCACATGGAACCTGGAACATCATCACAGCTGGATTTGGCACTATGGGACAGCATTTTACCACTATCTCATTAATTTTCCTCAGGTCTTGGACAATTCGAACTTTCCCACAAGGCTTTCTCAATCCCATTATTGGCGAATTACATGGGCTGCTCATCACTTCTTTTAAGACCCCTTGCTTCACAAAGTCCGCAATTATCTGCGTCACCTGTATGAGGACATCTTGTGCCATGTGGTTCTGTGGTATCTGGGGAAACACGGCATTTGGCTTCACCTCTACCTTGACTGGTTCCACTCCTTTTATCAGTCCCACTTCCTTTCCTGTCAAGTCCCACACCTTCTCTGTGACTGTTCCCTGCAATTCGGTTGGCAAATCGGTCAATGTGAACATCGGGAAAAAGCGTATCAAAGGGTACTCCTCATCAGTGGTCTCCGTCTCAGGCTCTGAGATCTGAACATAAGGGCCCCTCTGATCTACTTGTAGGGATGCTGCAAGCCTGCACTCCTTACTATCTGAACAGTCATTCGACCATTCATCGTTTATTCCATTCTCACCACGCAATGGGAACTGTTGTACTTCATTATTTTGACTCACTGTTTGACCTGTGACCTGTTGAGGAAGCATCACCTGTTGCTGTCCCATCGGAGCTAAAGGCAACTGCATTTGCTGTTTAGGTACCACAGGAATCTGCTGTTGTATTTGCTGCACCTTCGCTGGTTGAACGCGTGGCATTTGCATTTGCTGCATGGGCTGGAGACCCTGCATCTGAACCATGTTATTTTGGAAGTTCGGGTTTGGACCCCTCATTCTTGAAACCCTCGCATTTTGAAATGCACTGACATCATTGCTTTGTTGAACAACACCATCCTGCACCATCATCGGACATTCCCGCTTCCAGTGTCCCACACCCCCGCACGCATGGCATGGTGACATCTTTTTCATCCCTTGCACGTCATTTTGAACCACAACAGTATTCAAATCTGGACCACAGTTCACAAAACCTCCCCGACCTCTGCCTCTCGTTTGCGGCTGAAACATTCCGTTTCCTTTTGGTTGCTGCACCATCTGCTGTACTCCATTTCCCTGCATCCCTACTTGAGCTGCCTTAATTTGCATCACCATCACCTTCTCTTTCAGCTTTCTTTACTTCAACTCAATCTCATCACTGCAGTATTTCACGTTCTGCAACACCTCATCAATCGGTTCGCTTGCCAACAGATCAAATGACTCTTAATTATCTGACTAATCTCTGGTCTTAATCCTTCAATGAACCTGAACACAAGATAATTCATGTCTTTTGGTTCTATGACTTCTGTGCCACTATAGTGTTTGAACGCCTTTAACAACCTCTCATAGTAAGCATGTATCGACTCTTTGCTTTCTTGTGCCATTCGATCAATTTTCTATCAGTCAGTAACTTTCGGCGACACTTTCTGCTTCAAAAATTCAATCACCTTACAGAAGTGCTTCATCACCTCAGGAGACGGTGCTCCTGTTGTACTGTCCCTTGGCGGTTCAGCTGTCAGCCAATCCACACTCCTCTTGCACTCAAGCCACAAATCAGCTGGAACTATAATCTCAAACAGTGTGTTCAAGTCTTCCCAGAGACACTTTGCAAGCTTCACAAACCTATCCGTCTACTGATACCACTCTATCGGCTTTTCCCTCACCCTGGGATAATCATTTGTGAATGACAAAATGTCACCTCTAGACCACAGTAAATGAACTAGAACCCCTCCAGCTGTCTCTCTCATCGGTAACATCTTTATTGTTCCCGTGTCTAGCGCAGCCTTTGCCTGCTGCTGTTCCAGGCAGTCACTTTTCCTCTTATCTCTCTTCTTCGCCCATCTGCCTTCCCACTTCTCTAAAGCTCCCCAAACTTGAGAATTCTGTAATATCTCCTTAAGGTGTGCCTTCATCCCACAAGACCTCATATGATCAAAATCTTTAGGCTCAAAGTCTAATCTATAACTCCTCTTCAGATGTTTAGTATTGTCTAAGTCTATGCCATATTTGTCTGCCAAGTTCGCTAACCTCTGGTGCACCTCACTCACTTCCTTGGTTATTTTCGGGCACAGATATCTTAATTCTGCTTCAGTGTATGATTCTAACCTGTTCACTCCCATGCTCCCTTCTACTAGCTCAGCTGTTCCACCCCCACCCTCACAAAATTCAGGTATTCCTCTCTTTCTCATCGCTCTGCTGTCACAGGAGTAGTCTGTGGAGTATTAAGCTTATCTAACCACTCATTCAACTGTTGCTTAAGCCTTGCAACAAGATATTTCCAGCTTGTACCACCGGAGTTTGCGACATGCTTGCATTCAGTACCTGTGGAGTTAGTAGACCCAAACCTGCTTGTTTCATTATCTCTAAAGGAACCCCAATCGGACTGAAGTCCAACAAGGATCTAGACCTCTCCACTGTCTGTTCTCCCAGTGTCATCCCTTGGGAGCTTCCTGAGAGCCCTCCTCTTATCATTTCTTGAGTCATTACTCCTTGGTCACATACACTAGGTTTTGCCTGCGCATATAGCGGTACTGGCGGACCAACGGTAATTGGCAAAGATTTAGCAGCTGGTGACTGTCGATTTCCTAATCCCGATGGAGCATTGGCTCCCATAGCTTGATTCATTATAGGTGCTGTAACTGACTGCGGTCCTGTGATAGAAGTGTAATTCGGAACCACCTGTTGCTGCGGCTGGGGCAGCAAGTGTGGAGTTGGCTCAATCTGCACTAACTTTGATTTTGTGTATACTGGATCAGGCGGCACCATCAAACTCGTAGTCATCTCTAATACTGTAACATCAGGGTACAGCCTCTGAACTGGTGGTGGCTGCAACTGTATCTGCGTCTCGGGTGCAGCGGATACACTAGCACCATTCTGTATTGGAGCTGAGGTGGTAGTATTATTTGTCTGTACTGTATTCGTGATCCCCTGATTCTGTGATGAACTTACAGGACCTGCACTAGTACTTGGTCTATTGTCATTTATAGCATATGGTCGTGGTCGATCATGTAACAACTGATTGAGAAACTCATCATCATCCGAATCGTCTGCATCTACCCAGGACCTCTGAGTCTCCTTTTGCCTCCTAGACCCCTTGTCTGTTTTACAAGTTGTCTTTCTTCCCTGTGTTTCGGCTTCTTGAGTTATTGCCGGAAACATTCTAACTCCGTCTATTATTTCCCTTCTCCACATCCTGGCCTCACTATCCCACTGAGCCTCCGCTAGAGTCTTTTTTGCTTTTCTCATTCTCCTCTCAAATTTCTGTTGCCTCTGTCGCATGGCCATTAAATCCCTATTTGCCAACGCCTCAAACTGAGCTGGTCTCGGAGGCAGCTTTTGCTCATTTAATGTTTTCCGCAAATTCTCTAGAAGCCCTATGATAAAGGTTCCATTCTCTGGAAACGCTAAACACCCATCTTTCTCTGTTAATTTGCACCATTGCTTTAGCCAAAGACATGGCGCGACTCCCTTCTCCTCCATTACGGCATAAGGCGGAGTATCCTCTGGCGGTGTAGGCTCCCCCACACTTGCTGTAATATAACCATATCCCCTCAAAGCACTCTTTAAAGCCTTGAAAAACTTAATTTTTGCGTCTTTTATTTTGTTTAGAATCAAATCAGGAAGTGACTTTAGTTCCCAGAACACCCTTCGCCTACCTTCTCAACCAATTGCCTCTCACGGATGGCTGCCAATCTGTGCGCGACCCTTCTCACTAGCTGACCTATCCCAGCGCGGCTCCAATGATGTCACAACCACACACACTGCGGCTGACAAAGTCTTACGGCTTGTCTTCCTCACTCTAAACCCACACAAAACTAATGCAATATATTGCAAGCTTCTTAACAACAAACTCAAATTTGCCGGTTTACTACAGGGAGGGTAACACAATCGCTTCAGAACTTTACAGAGATTTCACTCGAAGCCTCGGCCGCTACTCTCTCCTTCTCAGATCCCGCACCCGCAAGCAGAATTCGACCCGCAAATTCTACTCTCAACTTGTCAATGGCTCGTCCTAGTGCACTTTAGAACTTGCCTAATCTCCATCGAAGGTTTCACTCACACACTTTGACTCAAACTTGACTCGTCAACCACGCACGATTGACCTATTAATCAGCGCAAATTACAACATAAACCAAGTGTCTCATACACTTATCAATATACTCCGGAGTCTTAGACCACGCCGGGTCCGTACATCACCAACAACCACGTGCACAATGTTTGAGCACAAAGCGCCACACTCACATGAAGTTCGCCAACTTCCCTACTCTCATACTGCGGAGTACGCCCACTCCTACTAAAACATTGGCTGGCCTAAATTGTCACAAACCTCACAATTCACCTGCGATATGCATAAGCTGAGCAAGCGCGAATTCCACGTCACGCATACCTATCACTAGAATGCAGAGAACATACCCAACTCACTTCGGCAAGCTCAGAGATTCCGGGAAAGTCATTTGGGACTTAGGGGTACATCATACCTCCAATTTGCATTATTTCAAAAACACTTCTAAAACAATGGTCCCTCGTCCAGGACCCCAAAGGGCCTGAACCGTCCTCTGCTACCAGAACCGGTAACGCGTCCCATCTTAGGTAATTTAATTTGTCTGGGACTCGTTTTAGGCCAATTAATCTTTTGACCCTGATTGAAGACACCTTAGGACGAGACAACGAATCAGCATATAAATCACTAGGTCAATAATTTTCTCAATATTCAATATGTCGAAGTAAACCAATCTAGATAAATGCATTAATAAAATTTGATCACATCATGACCCTTCAACCATGAATAACCACACAAAAATTAGTAAGATTTATGTTATTTTATTCCCTATTGGTTACACTCTACTAGCAATTTTATTAGTCTCAAAACCAGAAAACACATCAGCAATGTCACAATGTGGCAACTAGAATAAGATTTCATCAATGCAAAGATCATGAACATTAGAACAAAACACAACGTCAACATGGATTAACTTTAGCAGAGTATCATTAGCGCATTATTCCACAAAGACGTGATTTAGTAATTTGTCTATTTGCGTCCGTTTTAGTGAACTCCTTAACTAACCTCGAATTAGCATTAGCCTGTTGGGCTTCATGCAAAACAATTTAGCAACACAAATTTAGAAAACATCTAACTGTGGTCTCTATCAAAGGTAGCACTTGGTACCTAGAAAAGAAAGGCAAACAGACAATTACAATTTCATTATCATATAGTTACCCTCCGTAATGGGTCAGCATACAGAGTCAGTCTTCGTCCTCAGGACATCAGTTGATTCGCCATCAGCCAGGAAACACAGCAAAGTTCAGTAAGACAGGCAATACAGGACACTTCCCTCTTAAGGAGGAAAAGTATGAATCGGGCAGGACAAAGACAAGGATGGGTTCAAGAATCAAACAGCAAAGTCAGAGTGAAAAAGTGGCTAGGTGATAGCATAAAGGCACGAAATGGCTAATTTCTCTTCGTGTCATAGGATTATATCAAACTTGTTGTACAGTTCCCTAATTTCCAATTGGGCAAATTTTGGTGCATCATTATCTCCATTCAATAATCAGGTAATCACCTCATTAGAATTTTCACTTTAGAACAGTTCTCACATAGTTTATTGGCTCTTGTAATTTACGTCTCCAACGGGTAGAATGTCAGGTACAAACTTTTATCCTCGCAGGCTCAGTCAGTAGTCCCATTGTCTTTACCAGTTCAGGCGACCTTGTACCTGTTGCAAGTTTACACTGCTGCATTCAGCAAGAATGTCTCCTTGAGCAAGTCGAGTCTCATGAGAAAGAATTTACTACGGTTACACACATCTTCTGCAAAAGTATGGCTACATGTCCTTCTGAAAGTCAGCACATTGCACGTTAGAAAAACACATTTAATATGAGACCGGCAGCTAGGCCCCAACTCATGCTAACTAAGGCCTAGTTATTAATTTTAGCGACATCTTAACATACACCTCGTAATGCTAATACAAAATCATACATTAGTACATTATTAATTAATTATTGTTCAATTTCAGTTAATCACCGTATACATTGGTGGCCACTCCCCGTGGGCACATTTCAAACACTCGTTTAGTAAAACACAGCAATACAATTTCTATGCGGCATCATTAGGCATTCATTTGCAAACATTTCATATTAATTTTCATTATAATAACTACACTCCAACACATCTTAAAACTGCATCTGAGAGTCACCCACTCGGCTAACCATATCAAATAAATTTATGGACTGATTGGTTATTTGAATGTATAAGTACACAAGGAATAAGTTGCTACATAGGTTTTGATACTAGTGACTTGAGTGGTAATATCCATGACAGACTTGAGGAAGTTAGTTGCAATATAGCTATCCAACTACAAAACATGTGTTTACTAGCCTGTGGCGAAGTTTTTTTTTAATCAAGGATATGACGATTGTGGTTTATGAATAAAGTACAACAGAAGATCTTTCACACAAGATTGGGACTTTTCTGTGACGGAGTGGACTGAGATCAACTTTCTTTGTACAGACCTTGTCCTCTTTGAAGAAAAAAATGGGTTTATTTTTCCACTTCAAATTAATAGTTTAAAACTGCACACAGACTGCAATGGCAGACCTGAGACATGTTTTAAAAGGATACTTAAGTTGGTGGTACAATAGGTGCTACGGACCCACTAATCACATTTAATTTACCGGCCTTCAGTTTATGTTGCATCACTTTCTAGGGACTTATTAATAAATTAATTGTGCCAATCTGGTCTAAGTCAATTTTACCATGTTTAGAAGAGTGAGCAAAAGCACCTTAGTGCTTGTTAGCAGTGCACAGAGTCCTAAAACCAACAAAAATTATTTCAGTAAACAGGAGGGGAGAAAGCAAACAGTTTGGGGGAAGACCACCCCAAGGGCTGTCAGGTCTAACAGTATGTCTTCTGATCTTCTGTATTTTCTATTTTATCATACTTCACCTTATCTACTTTAGTGTCTGCTTTTAACGTGCATAGTTGCATCCTTGCTTTGTACTATTTTCTTTTATATTTCATCATTTTCTGCATTTGACTTTCTCTTGTCAGTAGCTATATTTCCACATTTTTATTAACCTATTCATTGCCCCTCTTTTACAACTCTTCTGTTGTTAACAGAAGATTGTTGGTCACTTATAGAGGTAAGGATGCCAAAGAATTCACAACAGGTAGGTTGACAGAAGGCTTTATTGAACAAACAGTCAATAGTACATGAACAGAGATGGTCATCATGGATTCCAACAGCATGTCATAGAAGGTTTCCTGATGATATGACTGTCCAGCATCGCAAGATACCAATACCAAATGTCCTTTCAATTCACTTCCACGCCTTCATAGTTTTTAAGATCTGTTTTGCCCATGTTCTCCATATTGTGAAAACATTATTATAACATTGTATGGTTGACACTTGGTTTTTACAATGTCAAGTAAATATTTTAAAGTGATACTTTCAATAGAAGACAGATAAGGATAACCTAACATCAGTGAGGTATTGTTCATGCAATTTCTGCAAAATAATGTGCTTGGTTACAAGTATCTAAATATGTGTGTTATGTTTTTGCCTAGATCTAAAAGTACTCTAGGCACTTAAGGAAGGGGCAGATAAGACCACCATCCTGTGGATGGTGAAGGAATGGTGGTTGGGACAAATGGTAAGTCACTTTCCTTTCTCAATGACACCTACTTAATTTGTTGAGGTGTTCCTTCCTTTCTTCCAAGCCCAGTTAACTACGCTTTTATATTTTCTACAGCCTCCCTATGTTCTTGTCTACCTATGTTGCTGTCTCGCCCTGTCTCGCTCAGTGGCCACTCACCCACTACTTCACCTATTTTTCTGTCCCAGCCTGCACAAAAATTTACAATACCATCTCAGCATGTGCCACGTTTCCCACAGTTTCTGCCTAATTAAATACTTCTCATGGCTTCCATTACTGTTCTATTTTCTACCATTCATTAACTGTGTGCCTAAGCCTAGTTGCACATTATATGGGGTGGAATGTGGGAATCAGTGCAGAACTCATGAGGGAGTAGGATATAACAAGGGCCATTGGAATGTATGATGACATGCCATTAGCTGTCCCAAAAATGACCCCCTCCTGGATGGCCCTATTAATGTTGCACATGTGTAGTCAAGTAAGTTGTGCAGCATAAATTTAATGTGCCTTATCAATGGCAATATATATTTATATTTGGCAGCTGATCCATTTAATAACAGTAACACACTTTGAGTGTGTTTTGTAAGGTTCATGTCATGAAATCACTTCTACTTTTCATCATTGTTATTTAAACAAAATCTATTTTAGATTATGATGGTGGCCATTGATTATTTCATACCACACACCGCTACGGCATTAGCTGAAGTATACATAAAAGAAATTCCACTGCCCCAGGGACCAGCAATATTCTGCTACTGTAGGACTGTGTATGAACAAATGTCTGAGTTGAATACTGAATACAACAATCATCTTTATTTTGATCATCTAGCTACTACTGCCTGCAGGCCATATCTGGTGGGAGACAAAATGGAGGCAATTGCAGCGGAGTTCAGACAGCTGATGATCCTGGAGGAAGAGGAAAAAGCAGGAGCTGCCATTCCCTGAAGCCACCAGCTGAAGATTACTCAGCAACATTGTCCCAGGCAGCTAAGGTTCTCAGCCACTAAAGCCACCCCTGTACAACACCACCACTACCAGTTACTTCTGCCATCTTCCAAAGAAATGGCTCAGGCCCTGAGGAACAGGTGAATGAAGGCTGTCGCTGCCTATTTTTATAGGGCAGAAGGGGTGAGACTGCCATTATGAAAGGTGAAGGTGAAACTAGTTGGTGGCAGGATATGAATATGTGACAGAACAACTAGGTCCTAAACAACTATAGCCTAAACCACTACTGCTAAACAACTAAAAAGTCTCTACAACTAAGTACTGAACAACTACTGTCTGAACAACTACTGTGTCTGAATAACAATTGCCTGAACAACTAATATATATATATATATTCTAAACAACTAATAAACCATAAAGACCAAAAGGAAAACCTTATCTTAAAATTAGTTGTTCAGGCAATTGTTATTCAGACACAGTAGTTGTTCAGACAGTAGTTGTTCAGTACTTAGTTGTAGAGACTTTTTAGTTGTTTAGCAGTAGTGGTTCAGGCAAGTAGTGGTTTAGACCTAGTTGTTCAGGATGTTTCCCGCAGGATATATATTTGTTTGGACTTTTAGGGTGTTGTTTTCTAGGGTGGAAAGTGGGCCTGTTGTGAGAGGAAAGGATGGTAAGGACAATTGAGAAATGGAGGCATGGTAGTTGTTTTTGATATTTTTAAGATGAAGGCGTGGACCAGATGTGGGAGGAGGGGTGAAGGTTTTAAAAAATAATAATAAATGGTTTCATTTTTTTGCTCAAATATTTGCATTTGTGTATATATATATATATATATATATATATGTCAAAGACAACCTGGAATACATTGTAACATGGCGGTCCAGGCAGGGGTCCAGTAGCCCAAACATCAAACAGTGCTCCTCTCATCCAAGAAAACAGAGACACTTTCGAATTACTGCATGTTATCTTACTCAGGAAGAAAGCTTCCCTTGAAGCTTTCTTCCTGAGTGAAGTAACATGTAATAATTCAAAGGTGTACACGTTTTCCTTGGATGAGAGATGAGAGGAGCACTATTTGATATATTTTATGCGTCACTCTAATCCTGAAAGGGCCTTGGTTTGACTTATACTGGGTGCTCCCTTGTGTCTGGACAAAGCTATACCCCTCTGAAGAGCTCTAATGAGAGCGAAACACGTGTCAGTGGTTGCTTTACTCATTCCAGGTTGGCTTGGACAGTATTTGACCAGTCCAAAGCTGTAATACTGTGCCTGGAGTGGTAAATGGCTTTTGTCATTTTACAGCTCGGCGAGGATGACACTATGTCAATCCTATGCTTAAAGATTTTGCAGTACAAATGGCAAAAGACTTTGGGGGTCATTCTGACTTTGACGGGCGGCGGAGGCCGCCCGCCAAAGTCCCGCCGTCAGAATACCGCTGCGCGGTCAAAAGACCGCCGCAGTAATTCTGAGTTTCCCGCTGGGCGGGCGGGCGACCGCCAGAAGGCCGCCCGCCCAGCGGGAAACCCCCTTCCATGAGGATGCCGGCTCCGAATGGAGCCGGCGGAGTGGAAAGGGTGCGACGGGTGCAGTTGCACCCGTCGCGATTTTCAGTGTCTGCTTGGCAGACACTGATAATCTTTGTGGGGCCCTGTTGGGGGGCCCATGCCAGTGGCATGGGCACTGCAGTGGCCCCCAGGGGCCCCAAGACACCCGTTACCGCCAGCCAGGTTCTGGCGGTCAAAACCACCAGAACCAGGCTGGCGGTAAGGGGGTCGGAGCAGCGCCGCCATGGAGGATTCCCTGGGGCAGCGGGAAACCGGCGGGACACCGCCGGTTTTCCGTTTCTGACCGCGGCTGTACCACCGCGGTCAGAATGCCCATGGATGCACCGCCAGCCTGTTGGCGGTGCATCCGTGGTCCCCGGCCCTGGCGGCCCATGACCGCCAGGGTCGGAATGACCCCCTTTGTCACTATCTAGCTCGGCAAGGATAGCACTGTGCTGATCCTATGCTTAAAAACTTTTCTAGATAAGCAGACATTTGAGGTGAGCAAATCTAGAGTGTCGCTGGTGTTGCAGGGTGCTCCTTACTAGAGCAGCTCTCCACCTAAAATTGGGAACTTCCCAGAGATCTCCTTTGTCTTCCCAGAGATATATGACCTACTGCCGGTCACCAGTAGGTAGTTATAGTTAGGAGCATGTTATAATAGAAAAAGCGTTTTTTGACTTGCCTATATCTTTGGCACCGTTTGCCGAATCTTCACAAGATTTTCGGAACAAAAGTGGCCCGTGATTCTTGATGCGCATAGAAAGTTTCCAGGTGATCTGTCAAGCAGGGGGCAGAGAAAAAGGTGGCTCAAAAAATGTTACGTGCCCCATTTTAATTCCCGTAGGATCTGTCAACACGTCTACAGCCCGCACCGATCAGTGGAATTACACCAAATTTGGCAGAAAGCTAGCTGTCAGTACATAGACTGTGCTTTTTGTTAATTGGTGTAAATCCGTTCAGTAGTTTTTAAGAAAGTTAGGGAAATTCAAATTTGTATATCTCTGCACAACTGTGATTGGCTGCCAACACTTCAAACAAGAAGTGTTGGCAGCCACCTTGGGACTCGGCTTAAGCTGAGTCCCAGAAAATGTTAAAAAAAAAAAAAAAGGGGCCAGGGTAGAGACACCCTGACAGCTGAGCACTGGTGGGGGTTTCACTGGCATCCCCAGAGCAAAAAAAAACAGTTTTAAAAATTATATAGGTCCCCGAGTGGGCCAGATCCCGGGTGCATTAAACATTTTGTGTGAGGTCGCCTTATGACCTCCCAAACCCCTGGCACCGTCACCTCCCTTGAGCTTTCTTTTTTAAACAGGCCTGTGCCCCCCCTACCGCCCTGGTGACTGCCACCTCCCCAGGGCTTACATGTATAAAAATGCAGTGAGGAATGCGGCCCTCCTGCTGCCCTGGTGACTGCAACCTACCCAGAGCTTTCATCTTTTTATATGCAGGGGCCCGCAGCCCCTGCTGCCCTGGGGATCACCACCTCCCCAGAGCTTTCATTTTGGAAAATGCAGCGGGGGCCTGTGGCCCCCGCAGCCCTGTTTACCACCACCTCCCCATGGCTTTATTAAATATGCGGGGGCGTGTGCTCCTCCCCACTGCCCTGGAGACCACCACTACCAGGGCTTTGCTTTAAATATATGCTGGGGCCCAGTGGCCACAAGCACCGCAGGAATCACCATCCCCCTAGGGCAAAGTTTTAAAAAGTGAAGGGGGTCCTTTTGGGACCCCTGCACCCCGGGAACTGCCACCCCTGGGGTTCTGTATACGTTGGAGGGGTTCTACAGGGACCCCCTCGAGGAGCCACTGATGGCCCTGGGACTGCCACCCCCCCAGGGGAGGCTCCGCTGTCAAAATCCAAAGTTATGTCTCTGTCCCCTGCACGCATTCAGGTGACAGAGATGAAATGCTTCAGCAAGTACGGAGCTGCTGTCAAAGCAGCTGCATTCTTGTTGAAGCAATGGCACTGCAAGGGAAGCCTCAAGGCTTCCCCTTAGGCGCCAGATAGCCCGTAAAGGGCATTTCATTTTTTTTTTTTATGACAAAATATAGATGGACTGCGGGGAGCCCTTGAGGCCTCCCTCTTGTTCCCAGATAGCCCAAAAAGAGCTAACAATAAAAAAATAAACAAAAAAACGTAGCTCAGTGCGAAGGTTGCAGACCTTCACACTGAGCTTTGGAGGTTTGAGACCAGCTGGACTCATTTTATTTTTTTAAAAGATTTTGGGGGTCATTCTAAGTCTGGCGGGCGGCGGAGGCCGCCCGCCAGACTTCCCCCACCAAAAGCATCGAAAGACTGCTGAGGGTATTTTGGATTTGCCCTGGGCTGGCGGGCGACCGCCAAAAGGCCGCCCGCCAGACCAGGGCAAATCAACCTTCCCACGATGACGCCGGCTCAGAATTGAGCCGGCGTAGTGGGAAGGTGCGACGGGTGCAGTGGCACCCGTCGCGTATTTCAGTGTCTGCAAAGCAGACACTGAAATACCAAGTGGGGCCCTCTTACGGGGGCCCCTGCAGTGCCCATGCCATTGGCATGGGCACTGCAGGGGCCCCCAGGGGCCCCGCGGCACCCCCTACCGCCATCCTGTTCCAACAGGATGGCGGTAGGGGGTGTCAGAATCCCCATGGCGGCGTAGCGCGCTCCGCCGCCATGGAGGATTCACAGGGGCAACGGAGAACCGGTGGGAGACCGCCGGTTTTCCTTGTCTGACCGCGGCCGAACCGCCGCGGTCAGAATGCCCTGCGGGGCACCGCCGGTCTGTCGGCGGTGCTCCCGCCGACCCTGGCCCCGGTGGTCTGAGACCGCCGGGGTCAGAATGACCCCCTTTATATTTAAAAATATATATATATATATTTTAAATTGGAAACAAATAACTCATTCTAACTATATCAGACATCAAAGACAAAAAACTCTATCCCTCTCCCTCCCATTTTCTTTTGCTCTCTCTGTCTCTCTTTCAATCAATTTTCCCACTCATACAGCCACTCAAACCCTTACGCACGCACTCACAGACCCATTTAGACACTCACGCACCCACTTACAGACCCACTCAGGCACCTACTCAAAGACCCGCTCAGACCCTCATACACTCACTCACAGCCCCAGTCAGACCTTCACGATCCCACTCAGACCCACTCTGACAGATACACACCCACTCACACACCCACCTTGAAGTCACACACCCACTCACAGACCCACTGACACCCTGAAGCACCCACTCGCCAGACCAACGCACCCCCTAAAACACTGATGTATGCACTCTCACACCCAGACAGACACTCTAACAGCCACTATTCCCCCTGATATCGCCTCTCACACCTATTCTCACATGAAGAGAGGCCACGGACACCTTCCACTCTGTATGCGCAAAAGGACTATGCACAGCATTGGGCTGGGTGGTTAGGGAGGTTGGCCACAGGGACTGGCTACAGGACAGCCCTTGCGGGCAACCACTGCTGCACACAGGAGAAGGCCATACACAGTGCAAGGTTGGGTGCTTATAGGGGGTTGGCCTCAGGGCCTGACCCGGTGCTGCCATGCTCGGCGGTGGTTGGATTCATGTATATCAATAAAAATGACTTAGGGGGTCATTCTGACCCTGGCGGTCCGAGACCGCCAGGGCTATAATGACTGAAAGCACCGCCAACAGGCTGGCGGTGCTTTCTTCCCTATTCTGACTGCGGCGGTAAAGCCGCGGTCGCATCGCCGGGGCCGGCGGTTTTCCGCCGTTTCTGCCCCGGCGGTGATAAGCCGCCAGGGCAGCGCTGCAAGCAGCGCTGCCCTGGGGATTATGACCCCCTTACCGCCAGGAAGAGGCTGGCGGTAAGGGGTATCCTGGGGCCCTGGGGTCCATGGGCAGTGCAGGGGCCACCTAACAGGGCCCCGGCCAGCTTTTCACTGTCTGCATAGCAGACAGTGAAAAGCGCGACGGGTGCAAGTGCACACGTCGCACGGCCGTAACACCGCCGGCTCCATTTGGAGCCGGCTCCTGTGTTGTGGCCTCATTCCCGCTGGGCCGGCGGGCGCAAACTTGCTTTGCGCCCGCCGGCCCAGCGGGAATGTCGGAATGGAGGCCGCATGAGTGCGGCCGCATTGGCGCCCGCATGGCAGTTTCCGCCTGGCGGGCGGCGGTAGCCACCCGCCAAGGTCGGAATGACCCCCTATATGTTTAAAATAATTATATATAAATATATATATATATTTCTATGGTTTTGTATGAGTAAATTCAGAACCTAACCTTAACCTCCCTGTAACCTTTGTTTTTTTCAGTGAATTTCTATGGTTTTTTAACATACTTTGGCCGTGCGCAGTGAAGGTTGGCCACAGGGCTTGTCTCTGTCAGTGGATCTGGGAGTGGGTGCGTGAGTGTCTGAGTGGGTCTGAAAGTGGATGTGTCGGTCCATGAGTGGGTGTGAGTGGGTACATGAGTGTCTGAGTGGGTGTGTGAGTGGGCCCCTGAGCGTATGAGTGAATGAATTAGTGTATGAATGAATCTGTGGTTTTTCTTTCAGTTTTTTTTTTATAGTTGTAAATATTTTGCAAATAAACAGTGAAATTTGAGAAGCTTTGTGAATTTTCGTGACTACCGCACATAGTGCTGAAAAATAATTTTAAACCCATATCTTACCCCTAAAACACACCCATATCACACCCCTGGGGTCAGAGTGCCTTCACCCTGACACCTTATGCCACTTTCAATTTGGAATTTCACCTCTGGGGACCATGTCCTGTGACACAACTTTCAAGTCACATTATAGCAGTTCTTTTCATGTGTGTATTCGTGAAAATTCACAAATTTTTGCAAATTATCTGCAAAATATTCATGGCCAGCGATATACAAATTTATTTTCCCTTTAAGATGTCAAAAACTACTGTACGAATTTACTCCAAATAATCAAAAGATCAATCTGTGTACCGAAAGCTAGCTTTCTGCCAAATTTGGTGTAATTCGGTCCAGTGGTTTGGGCTGTAGATCTGTCTAAAGGTCCTAATGGAAATAACATGTGAAACGCAACTTTTTCACTCCCCCCCTTTTTCTCGGCCCCGCTTGATGGATCACCCCGAAACTTTCCATGTCTGACAAGAATCATGCAACACTTTTTTTTGGAAAGTTTCATGAACATTCACCAAATGGCGCCAAAGATGTAGGCAAGTCAAAAAATGCTTTTTCTATGGAAACATGGTCCTAACTATACCTACCTACTGAACTGACACAACTGCCAGTAGGTTATATATGTATAAAATCAAAACACACTCTAGACTGCTGTGCAGAGTCAGGTTACTGCATCAAGTTCATAACCCGTTTCCTCCATTTTGCAGTAATTTAAATGTGAGAAAACACAAAAATAAACAAAGTACTCTCCTCACACTGAATCTATCTCAGTGGTGAACATCTTATAATGTACAGACTCACATGTCCTCGAACACAAAGATAACTAACGTCTGCCATTCCAATACCTATATGATATCCATCTCGGATTGCTGAGTGCAGGGTAAATCCCACCAGATATGGACCCCAGAATATAGTGAAAATACACATTTGAAATTCTCCTGAGGCACAACATAATTGCCTACTACCCATCCAATCCCAAATACATCATATTGGGAAAGAAATAATTTCAACTTCATATATAGTCCATCCTGTGTATGGGAATTCTCTCTATATGGGCAAACTGCCAATGCCTGAAAGTCAATATTGTTGAATAAATTCATGACTACATGCCTCTTTGTCCCAACACAATCCACTCCAAATCATAGATACACAAAAATAAACCTCCTAATATGGACAACATAAACAAGAGAGAGAGAAGGGGGGACATAGAGAGAGGAATGGGAGTACTTGGCCTTATCTGACAATGCAGACCATAGTGCCAGTGAGAAAAAAGTGCAGGAGAGGGAGGGTCAGTCCTGCAAGAGAACTCCATGCATTCTTGTGGGCCCTTCCTTTCATCCTGAAAAAGACACACAATTGAAACCATGTAAAAAATGGTGAAATCCCAAACACGAGTGCAATAAAATATCACAATCCCATAAACTGAAAATAACTTTTATCCAGTTTCTTCAGGACTACGTAGTGAAAACTTTTCTAACCTAGATACTCATACAGGGAAGCAACTATCTCTTAATCCTCATACAAATGTATTCCCAATTCCTCATCTGAATTCAGGCCTGCCGGGGCCTTGGTCTCAAATTCCTAAATGTATTTTGATTCTTGTTTCCTCAAATGTAGAGTTCTATTTCCTCCTATTCTACTTTGTGGTATGTATTCTAAGGGGTAGAAGGAAAAGAGTGCACTGTTTCCCCATACTTCTCATTAAAATGTCTTGCTACTGGATAGTGGGGATCCACATTCATGATTATCATCATGTGTTCCGTTACCCTCTTTTTGTCATCTGTGTCATAGTTTAGTTTAGTTTTATAGATTTATAGAGCGCATAGTTACCCAGGGGCATGCCAGCGCTAACAACAACATAACTACGTGAGAGAAAGAAAGGAGTGAATTAGTGGCAGAAAAGAATGGTTTTAATTTTTTTCCTGAAAAGTCGCTCTGAAGGTTCATGGCGGAGCTCAGAGGGGAGAGCACCGCCATGAACCTTCAGAGCGACTTAAACTTTGACTTTGCCCCGGTCGAGGTGCAACCAGATGAACCGATTGGCGCTTTTTTTGTTTCTAGGCGCTAAAAAAACAATAATTATTTAAAAATTGATATCTCCAGTTCCCCTTATCCTATTTTATTCATTTCTGTGTCAGTTTAAAAATATTAATATAATCTATTTGGATTTTTAAACTGTTTCCTGTGTTTTATTTAATTACTGTTTTGTGATATCTGAATGCTTTACACTCTGTCTTCTGAGTTAAGCCTTGTCGCTCGTTGCCAAGCTACCAAGGGTTGAGCTGGGTTTAATTTACTGAGACCTAACTGGACCTAAGTGGAGGTTAGTGGCCTATTGCTAAGTGTAGGTACTTACCTGCCCTTACCAATAACCCATTTTCCAACAATTAGCATGTGCATTTTTTATTGATCGCATTGAACCAGTTTATGACAGATCTTTGTATTTAAAATTCAGACATGGGATCCTTCCGGTGAATAGCATCAAAGCTAGTTGGAAAACAAGTGTGGTATCGGGCTCTTGTCCAGCATGCAATGTTTCCCCTGAATCTCTGGAACACTTTATATTTGTTTGTCCAGCTTATAAAGAGATCAGGAGAAGATGCATTATTCCTGCCTCTAGGCTGTTATTGATTACTCACCCAACAGAGGCCATTCACATTTTCTAATCTGATACAAAAGAGTGGCTTAGATTAGCAATTTCTCTCTATTTGATGTATGCATGGGGAATCTGTGCTTTTTCACTTACTGCAAAATGACAATACGTTAGGTTTATCTAGATCTGGTACTATTGTTAGTGGTTTGATGAGTACTGTGCTGTATTTTTAATGTGTGGTTATTTATATTTTGTGGTTTTTAACAATTATTGTTTTTATAATGTATTTATATTTTATTGTATTTACTGTATTTTTATTGTTTTAATGATCAATTATTTGAGTGAATAAATGAAATAAACATTTCTATAATACATTATATATATATATATATATATATATATATATATATATATATATATATATATATATATATATAAATTGTTGTATATAATTCAAGAAAGTAGAGTTCATCCTCAAACTCAAAGTAGTCAGCTGGAGGATAATGACTCGTGACATTTCTGATGTCAGACCAATTGCCCTTGTCATCCTTTGTTGTTTCAGGATCTCTGTAATTTTTTTATTTGGAGTTCATTTTAATCAATGTCATCTCTCCATGTTTTTTAGGATGAGAGACTGGTTCTTCTGACTGTGACAACTGCACGGCTGCACTGAACACCTGCTCTGAAGTCACACTGGCCACCAGAGATGCTAGACACGTTATTGTCAGCCTGGTGAGTTCTTACCATGGTGGTCTCTTCATTTACTAATAGATCAATTGATCCAGGTACACCTCTGTTGGGTTATCCAGATAGTCTTGGGCCATCTCCTCAATTTTCATTGGTGCTGTCACTTGGTGTACCTGCACCTCTGCGATAGAATGAAGTCCTGCCATATGAAACCAAACATTGGCAATGACCTTGATTCTCTTGTTGCTGCAGGTTTAGTAGCTTGTGATGGAGTTTGTCACTGCTGCAGAGACTGCGAGCCAAAACCACCACCTTCTTTGGGGGTTGAAGTATGCACTTCAGAGCTTCAGCCTTGGCTTAAATTTGCAATCATTCTTCTTCCTGGTCACTCATTTTACTCATGATCCAAGTCTTATTAACTAAGACATCCATTTCTGTAAAGACAAAGAAAATGTTCAGTGCTTTGTTCTGTTATGAAACTAGTATTGTGTCACAGATGTACTCTTCGTAGTATACAATCTCTTTTTGCAGCATTTGATTAGTTTTCATGCAAAGGATTAAGCTAACCACCAAAGAAGTTGCTTCTTCATTGACTTTGATGAATGTTTGTTTCACTTTTTCAAATGATCCTGTAGCAGATGCAGCAAAAGGTTTGCTTGGCACATGGTATTCTCTTTCTTGCTGACTTCCTGTGTCAAAACTAAAGGAAGTAGCATTTGTATCAGGCACTCCACAAAGCCCAATTGTTCACCCTCATTGTCATGGCTTTGGCAATCGCATCTACTTGCCTTTGATTTACATAATCATTGATAAACTTGTACAGCTCAAACGGCTTGCAGCATGTAGTGGGTTGAGTTACAATGTGTTGGCACCTCCTGTAAGAGGGTTCATATAAATAGATCATTAGCGTGTGATGACTAAAATGAGTGCATATTCTTTGGCAGGTGACAAGTATGCTTCTGACTATGTTTTGTTTTTGGAGAATGTCCTGCACAGTTTGGTGGTTCAATGCACTAAACACAGGAACCAGAGAAATTCCTCATCAGCCACGGTTTTGACTATACTACTGATATTGTCAGTGGCAACAAATCCAATTGAGAGAACTCTGGGTTTGAGCCATTCATAGACCTGTGTGATAAACTTGTCCAAAATGTTGGCAGCTGTATATAATTTCTCCATGGCAAATATTTCAATTGTTGCATGCCCCTGAATGTCCTGCAAACCATCTTCAGCAGTAAGACAAATAGCTAACTTTGCTTAACTTTAGAAAGGAGGTCCAATGTGCAGTGGTGCAAAACTGATCTACATGTCTGTTGTGAGGTGGATGGACTGAAAAGCACTGTGCTTCAAAGCATTGCCAACCAATTACAGCACTTTTTGATGCAGTGCTGGCACCGATACTGTTGCTAAATAGGTCGGCTGATATCCTTTTATTTTGTGCAGAGAGCCCACACATACTCCAAAAGCCAACTCCTTCCATAAAAGAAAAAGGGAGGAGGTCAACCACAAACATTTTATCCAGCTTCCCATTGTAAAAACAGGCTTTTCAGTTGCTTCTCCGGTACAGCGACTCATGGTAAACATAGCTTTAATAGTAGGCTGTGTATGTTGTGGTAGTACTACCACAAACGACCTACGTGCACCAGTAGCAGGTACGCTGATGGGTGCTCTGGGTTAAAGTCACTGTGTCCCGTTGTGCCTTGTGCCATGCAGAGGTTGCTGTGGGTGTGGATTGCAAATATGGGAGAGACTCAGATGTCTTCTTTGCATACCCCTGTCGCTGGTGTCTGCTTCTTACTCATCATCACCTTCTCCTATTACTTCAGCTGTTTCCTCTCTCTCACCACAGCAGCTATCTTTTTAAGGTGCTCTTCCCACATGTTTATTGTTTTTCAAAAGGGACAGTTCGCTTCTGGTACTGGAGTGCCCACATGGCTTAACACAACCAAATGTTTTGTGACAAATGGAGCATTCTACAATGTTATCCTCACGCTGGCTAAGCGGAAAGAAGTCCCAAACTTTGGTAAGAGAGGTTTCTTATTGTGCCAAAGCCTGAAGAACTGAAGGTGAAGCTAGGTGGTTGTGTTGTTTGCATACCTGTGGGGCATGCTGTAACTGTTGTAGGTGTGGTTGCAGGTTTCCGGAATGTCCCAAATATGGGACCTGGAGGTGTTCGTGGAACCACAGGACACACTGGCTACACAAAATGGCCACCAACTTATGGACAGCAAAGGAGAAATTGAGATCAAAGAAGACAGTTGCCTGTCCTGCCTGGAGCACCTCTCTTTCCCCTAACTCCACCCCAAAACATCTTTTAGCATTCCAGAAAAAGGACTGAAAAGGTTATTATTTGCCCAGTGTGTCAGTGCCCACACATGCAACTGCCCCTTAGCCACCACCATTGAATTAAGAAGGTCAAAATTAAAATTTACAGCGTCACACATACACAAACTCACAAAAACTGGTGGGCAAGCACATGAGGGAAGAAGAAGGTAGTGAAAACAAAGGAAAATGTCTTACTATACAGACCTGGGGCAATTGCCTATTGGTGCTAGGAAAAGAAAAAGTGATACTGTATATAAATGGAGAGTGCATCTGCATTCTTCTGACATTGTTCATCGTAATCACCAACAGGCACATGTAGACAAAAAATAAGATGCCTTTTGCATTTAACTCAAGGCCATTCGCAACCCTCCCTAAATGTTTAAAAAAAAATGTAGCACAGCAGCAGAAAGAATGTGAAAAATACATCAAAAATATACTGACGCCTAGCGCAGAAGAGACCAGACCCCAAACAGTAAAAGAGCATCACAGTAAAATAATAAAAAAATCAGTGCAAAATTCACAAAAACACACAAGAAAATGAGGGAACATATGTTTAACCTCTGGCCTCCACCATCAAAAAGTGCAAATATTTTCCCTTGAAAAAAGCTACTCTGGCATGGGTCCCAGCTGCAGTTCAAACTCCAAGCCACTCACCAACAAAGATTCAAAGTAAAAAAAAAAGAACAAAAAACACTGGTGCATACACTCCCTCAAATACAACTTTGTTCCCAAAGTGCTGCATTGAACTTACTTGATTTTTCCCATAAAGTTAGGATTCCATTGGTGTGGGTTCAGCAGACATTTCAGACAAAGAGAATGCTGATTTCCCTCAAAAATCCAAATCCAAAGTGACCAAGAGCTAAACAAAGAAAAATGAGGAGTCTTCAGGATAGAAAGGGAATTCACTACTGTATGTACAGTTGCCTCCTAGTCTCTATGGCACTCCCTCCCTGTTTAAAAAATAAAAAAGTGTATTCTGAGCTGAATTGTCCACTTGGGTAAAATAACTATTCAAAAAAGCATTTTGCAAAATCTACCCAAAATACTGACCAGCCACAGCTAGTGTTAAATAACTCCTGCTTGCATTCAGTAATCTAACTTAAAATTCTGATGGCATTCCTAAGAATGCGGTAGCCAAAAGAAGATAAACATGAACATTCATGATGTCAGGTTTCAGTGCTTCTCGTATGATTTTCTCCAAACGGGGGGAATCATTACATACTATGATATCATAGTGTAATACTGGTAAATATGTGGAACTTATATAATGCAAAATTACTGAATGACTCCAAAAACTCAAATTACTACAGTCTAATTAAAATTACGCCAAGAGCATGCTTAGCTACTGTGTGTGCAAACGTCTATGGCTGTCTCCGGTAATACCTGTTGTGTGACCTGTACCCTTGATGAATCATGTAAAGCAGTGGTGGTAGTGTACTCAGATTTTGTGACTCAGTTGTGTAAATAGACCTTTTTCTCTGTTTTTTAGATCTCTTTATTTAAGTTTTGCATAAAGAAGCAAACAGTATAACACCTACTAACTGTCAAGGACATGCAGGCAAAACATGCAGTCAGCATTACATTTAGATGCCCGAGGTCTAGGCTGGAACAGGACAACAGCGCATCAGGCAATGCTTTTCCCTAGTCAGTGGTCACAGCAGGCATAAGGACCCTCTCATTCTACCTGTAACATCTGTCCATCCCCAGTCTAGTAGCTGTCGCCATTCCCTAGCAGTCCTTTTCCCTCCCATCCCTCAAGGGGCCCCAGATTTTTAAAATTTGAGGGGGCAACCTTTCACCTGATATACTAGTTTTCTGCATCCATACACCAGTTCAAACCTTCCACCCACTCCAACATAGTAGGCAGAGTGGGCACCCCCCCAGTGCCTCAGAATATCCCTGTGGGCCAACATCAGGGCCATGTTGCAGAATAGTAGGGCATAGCTGTCCAGAGTTTGTTCACCCAACATGCCCAGTGACACCAGTTGGGGTGTAAGCCTCACTTTGCCGCTCAGCGACTCTGAGATCTTATTACCCACCTAATTCCTGGAGGCTCCAATCTTCGGACATTCCCATAGCGTGTGGATTAGAGTGGCCTTCATGCAGCATCCCCTTAGGCATCAGTTGTCAGATGCCCAGACCAGATGTGTCTGATTGTAGCATGCCCTTTGCAGGAACTTCAGTTGGATAAGGTGGAAATCTACCCATAGGGCAACTTCTCTAGGATACCCACACGCCTGTCCCTGCTCATTATCCTCAAGTCTGGCCAGATCCCTCTCCCACCTTTCCCTCAGGGGATCTAATGAAGGACGACTATTCTTCAAGAGTGTGGAGTAAATCCGGGACACCGCATGGTTTATCGTCGGGGCCAACGCCTCCAATGGGGATTCCTCCTCTATCTCTGCCTTTAGTGCCCCATATTTGTTTAGTATGAACCATATCTAGTTCCTGACTGCAGGAAGGCTGATGACAGCCAGGTGCAGAAATTTCATACTTTATTCAGCCTTTGTTTTGAATACTGCTGTTTTGAAGGAGATAGAGGGGGTCATTATGAGTTTGGTGGACGGAAAAGTCCACCTGCCAAACTCCCACAGTCAGGTTGCCGCCAGTGCGGCTGCCTTCCTGAGGGCCCCATTGCGAGATCCTCGCTGTGACAGCGGGCGGGAATGGTGTTTCTGCCCACTGGCCCAGCGGGGAACAGACTACAACATTGAGGCCGGCTCATAATTGAGCCAGTGGCAATGTTGCAGTGCGTAGGGTGCACCAGCACCCATCACGCTGTTCACTGTCTGCAATTGGGGCTGGCCATGGGGGCCCCTGCACTGCCCAAGCCAAGTGCATGGGCAGTGCAGGGGCCCCCCTGACCCCCCCCTGCACCCCAGCCTTTCATGGCAGTGGTACCACCAGGTAAAAGTTGGGGGAGAGTGGGGTCGTAATCCCCAGGGCAGCGCTGCTGGCAGCACTGCCCTGGAGAATTAGGACCGCCAGCACTACCAGTCCTTCCTGTGGAGGTAAAATGGTGGCGCTGGCGTCCGACCGTGGCACAACTGCCACAGTCGTAATGTGGCGGTCAGACCGCCGCCAAAGCGGCTGGACCACCGCTCTGGCGGCGGTCAGACCACGATCTTGGAGGTCGTCGTAATGACGCCCATATTATTACCTGCTGTGAGAGTCATCACTTTACAGAAAGGCTATGTCTGAGGAATGGCAAGAACATTACATTTGGAAGAGAACTAAACCAAGTGTGTTTTAAAACCGTACACAGTGGAACTACCTCCCGGGTCTGGAAAAATTGTATACCAGTGAGACCACCCCAGTTTCAAGTTTTTCTTGACCAAAGAAGGGAATGGTCTGCAGAGTACTCAAAGAGATGCTGGTTTGTCAGGCTTGGAGTCTGCATGAATGCTAATCACCCAGATGCACAATTCTCAGTCTCCATTGATGCTTCAGAGTAAATCCCTGATCTGCCTTTGCGGTGGGGAGGGGGGTGAGACTGTGCTCGGCGGTGTGAGTTTATTTAGTCTGTCTAGCAGGTTCACAATGCTCTATACAAAGGTGCATGAGTTATAGAAAGTTTTGGCCACAACGGAAATTCTAACTTAAAGTTCTATAACTTTTTAATTTCTAAGATTTGTGTGGTTGAATTTGGTTTTGTACAGAAATAATAAATGAGGTGTTCTTAACTATAACTAATCTCCATCCTTTGGTTTTTTCATTGACAGACCCCCAGGATATTTCGGCATGGATTGGGAAATTTTGAGGTACAAAAAGGAACATTTTGCAGCACAAGTTTATGTTTTTTGGGTCATTTGTGCAGCATCTTATTTTAGTGACAATTAATAGTTGTGTCCTAATAAAAAAATGAATGGGCAGGAAAAAAAACATGGTGTATGGTCTCCTAATCACTACAGCATTCTGCCTGTCACTCATGCTCTGATCTCATCCTCAAAGACTTAAATACAAAGCATGAACCTTTGATGTCAGAGATCCCCATCTAGTCGCAGAGTTGCACAGCGTGAAAAAAAATCACTGATCAATCCTGGCTTCCTGATGGATTACATTGTGTGATCTTAGGCAAATACTTTTTTTCACTGAGCCTTCTTTTTGTGGCCACTACATTTTAGACCCTGAAAGTGCAAAGCGGCCTTCGACTTAACAGGCTTAGGCTCCCCAAAGGAAACTGTTGGCAACACACAGGGATGATCAGACTGTCAGGTGTCTTGTGTCCCCTCTCCCACCTGATTGCTCCCCCATAAAAGGAAAACACGGTAGGGTTGTCAAGGAGAGGCTTTGGGTACAGGATTACAAGGAGACACTGCCAGCGTGGCTCAGTGCGGAAATGCAATATGAGTGGTGTGTCTGTATGCGTGCAGGGTGTGCAACATGCCTGAGTGCAAGGTGTGTCTGTTTAAACACAGAGTGAGCAGTGTACTTGAATGAGTGCAGGATCGGGGTGAGTCTGTGTGAGTGCATCCTGAGAAAAGTGCCCGAGTTTCAAGCCTTTCCTGTATAAGTGCAAGAAAAGCCCTGTCTGCAGAGTGAGGCCTGTAGAGGTGTGGGTTCAGGGTGACACGGTGCCTATGTGTGCACGGGGCGAGAGGAGTGCCTGTGAGTTCAATGTGCACTGTAAGCTATTTCACGCCAGCGGGATGGGGCGTCCTTGTGAGTTCTGGGTAAGCAGTGTGCCTCTGTTAGTGTTGTGTGGGGTGAGTGGTGTGGCTGTATGAGAGGAGGACAAGTGATGTACTTAAGAGATTTCAGCCCATAAAAGTCAGCTCTATTACCTTTGACAGTGTTTGTTCTGGTAATAATGTCAAAGCTGAAGAAAGGCTTAGAAATGTTGCACCTCTGGATGCCACACACATGTATTACTCCGCTTGCACTGGGTTTCTATTTCAGGGGCATGCTTACTCTAAGGCCTGGTCAGAAGGATGCACTAAATCAAGGGTAATAAAGTGTGAACTAGACCCAAGAAACTTACCTTAACCACCAGATTAAGGGGGTTATTACAACTTTGGAGGAGGTGTTAATCCGTCCCAAATGTGACGGATATACCACCAGCCGTATTACGAGTTCCATAGGATATAATGGACTCGTAATACGGCTGGTGGTATATCCGTCACTTTACCGTCACTTTTGGGACGGATTAACACCTCCTCCAAAGTTGTAATAACCCCCTAAATTACACAAGGACAGATTTCCCTTTAGGGACAGGGGCATTAGGGGCCGTATTTATACTCCGTTTGCGCCGAATTTGCGTCGTTTTTTTCGACGCAAATTCGACGCTAAACTAACGCCAACTAACGCCATATTTATACTATGGCGTTAGAGGCGAATAGCGCCAAAGTTCCCAGAATGTGCGTCATTTTTTAGCGTGAACCCCTTCCTTGCGTTAATGATATGCAAGGGAGGCGTTCCCGTCTAAAAAATGACTCCCAGGCCTTTACGTGGTATTTATACTCCCGGGCAAAAGAGACGCCCGGGAGTGGGCGTGGCTAAAAACGGCGCATTTGCGCCGCTTTTTAACGCCTGGGTCAGGCATGGCGTTAAGGGACAAGTGGGCTCAAAATGAGCCCAGAGTGCCCTCCCCTGCCCCCAGGGACCCCCCCTGCCACCCTTGGCCACCCCAGGAGGACACCCAAGGCTGGAGGGACCCACCCCAGGGACATTCAGGTAAGTTCAGGTAAGTATTTTTTTTTTTTTTTTAATAATTTTTTTTGGCATAGGGGGGCCTGATTTGTGCCCCCCTACATGCCACTATGCCCAATGACCATGCCCAGGGGACAGAAGTCCCCTGGGCATGGCCATTGGGCAAGGGGGCATGACTCCTATCTTTACAATGATAGGAGTCATGTTGATGGGGGATGGGCGTCGTTAAAAAATGGCGCAAGTCGGGATAAGACGATTTTTTCGACGTAACCTGACTTGCCCCATTTTAAGACGCCCATACGCCATTTTCCCCCTACGCCGGCGCTGTCTGGTCTACGTGGTTTTTTCCCACGCAAACCAGGCAGCGCCGGTCTGATTGCGCCGTCTAACGCCATTCCATAAATACGGCGCCCGCATGGCGCTTCAGAATGGCGTTAGACGGCGCAAAACTTTTTGACGCTAAACTGCGTTAGCGCAGTTTAGCGTCAAAAAGTATAAATATGGGCCTAGGTGATTTGCCCAGCGTCACAGGACGTCGAGCCAACAATGGGACTTCCCCAATTCCAAAGGGCATCTTTGTTCGCTGTGCTGTGTATGACCACCACTACACAATAAAAGTAGTTTTCAGTGGGTTGTCCTACGCACGACAAACACTGTTTAATTGCTGTGGAAGTGTGTGCAGTTCTTTGTTGCAAAGGACGCTGTGAGGATGTTGCGATGGGCAGTTCAGTTCCATCAGCTCACCACTAGTCTTGACATGGCAGACGTGCTGGCCACCAAGCTATGGAGGACAGTCTAACATATATAGATTGCTCTTTTGTGAGTTCAGAGACATATGACATAAAGTGCTAAAAAATATGTATGCATAAATAGAACAATAACTATACATGAACCTGTGAACCAAAATTAGCTTGTACATAGTGGACTTGGAGATCTCAAAGTTCGCAAGGAATAAAGAACAAACTTGGTTCCTTTAGATGCTTTTGCAAAAAACGTTAGCATTTTTTTTACCAAGACAGTTCAAACAGTTCCCTGTTGTATCTTAGTGTTAAATCTCCCTTGTGTTTACGGCAAAGATTTATTAATGATATGTTGACAGCTGCACTCGACCTCCATCTGTGCCCTGTAGTGCACTTTGGAGAAGCCCTACTTCTACCAACACCCATTAGGAACAACAGCGTGAAATCTAATGCAAGTACAAGCCTCTCAAGAGTAATATGCACAGAAAAAAGGCAATGTTTTTTTATTTTCTGTAAACTGCATATATGTGCCTCTGAGATATGCTTTGCACATAAGACGCACGTTGCAGTGAGAGCTGGAGTGGGGAAAGCTGTCTCTCTGCTGTACCTTTTGCTAAATAACCTAAACTGTGGCTCTGCGGCAATAATCCATCCCATCCCTGCGCTGGGGACGAGCAGGACAGAAGGCAAAAAACAGCTGTCCTGTATACATGAAGCAGAAATGGTGAGGCACGTCATGCGTGTTACTAGGAAAGTGAGTTTGCCAGGCATTCTGTAAACAAAGGAACATTGTGAGAAAACAGGGCTGATTGCAGAGGCCCCCTGACTATTTGCCCACATTATTCGCTTTTTGCTGGTGTTTTCCTGACTCTGATGGTGCCCTGGGTACTGCTAACCAGTCCCAAGGCCTGTGCTCTCTATAAAATCAGTATGCAAATTAGGCTAATTAGGTCAACCTACCAATAAGTTCCTAGTATAGGGTAGGGCATGTAGGTTTAGGGACCCCCGCATAGGTAGTGCACCCATAGGTGCACTGCTGAGGTGCCCAGTGTCATTTTAAAGGCAGGCCTGCCTTACTAGCTGCTTCAACTTTGGAATTAAAAGTAGCTTCACAGCCTTAAACTACCTTATTTGTACATATACGTCACCACTAAGGTGTGCCCTATATGCCCCTGGGGCTGGGTGCCATGTAACTATAAGCAGGGACCTAATAAAAGGAGTTTTATAAGTCCTGGTGAGGTAAAACAGCCAAATTATTTTACCCTCATTGTAGTGAATGGCTTTTAAAGGCTAGAATGGGGAGAGTTTATTTTAATTTATAAAGTCCCCTAAAGTGTCAGATACCTCAAGTTTGGTATCACATTAATTGTTATAATAAATCGCCCAACTTACAATTGTTGGATTTAATATAACTTGTTCAGGTAAAGAGTTTTAAACTTTACCTAAAAAGTTGCCAAAGCCCTGTAGTGCTTTGTTCTGATTGGCCAGCCTCTGGCAGCCTGTCCAGGCTGCCTTGATGAGGTGTGAAGTAGCCTGGGCTAAACACTGGGGAGGAGATCTTCCCTCAGCAGATGGAGTGGCAGGAAGGGGGAGGGCTGCCAAACTGGTCTTCAAAGGCAGGGAAGGACATTTGGAGTAGCCCAGCACCTCCTTCACATCCTGCAAACCCAGACAATTAGGTGCCCCTCCTGATTAGATTAGAGGGCAGGAGAAGGGTGTGTATAAGATTTTTAGCCACACCAGTGGGTGGGCTCAGCCATATGTAACCTCCAAAAATCACTTTCAGCCATGATGGATTTTTGAGGAATGTTGCTTCCTAGGATTGATTTTCCCACACTTTCCAGGAAGTGGTCATCACATGGGGAAGGACCCTGCACCGGATTGGAGAACCAGGACACCCCCTGTTTTTCACTCAGGAGCAAGGATAAAACTGTCAGACCTGAACCCACACCTCAGATCCGTACCAGATACCTACAAGGAAAAACATCAGAAGAAGAAGGACTGCCTTGCTGGACCCCTGACCTGCACCTGGACACTGCAATCTGAAGGACTGCACCAGCTGCACACTTGGGCTTCACCACAAGAAGGACTTTGCCTGGCTTCAACTGGTTCAAGGAGGGATTCCCTATTTGCTACAGGTACAGAGGAGCTGCCCAGAGTCCCCTGCATCAAGTCCTGCAAGCAGAGCCCCGCTGACCAGCGCCCAGTGGCCATTTGAGGATTCTGACCAAGTGCAATCTGGGAATTGTAGTCCCAACTCCCAAGAAGGAACTCAGAGCTTCTGGAACCTTGGATCAAGTGGTGGACACTTCAAGGACCCAAAAAGGACCTCTGGAAGAAGATCCAGAAGTTTGGAGACGTTTGGAGCAACTCCATAAGTTGTGCGAGTTGTAGTCCCAGACCCCTAGAGGCAAACCAGAACGTCTGAACCCTTCGCTGGTGCTGTGGACCACTTTCCTGAATCAACAAACACTTCTGAAAGTAAGTGTGACACAGTGTTACCTCGTGGGTGGCCTGAACTCTGTACTTTGTCCCTTTACAGTGTGACTTTTTTTAACCCTTTGAGTGCTAGTTGCTTCTATGCGGTAGAAAGCATTAATTCTTAAAAGATTTATATCTCTGGTTCCCCTTATCTGATTTTAATTGGTTTTGTGTCCTTTTAAAGATAAAAATATAATATATTTTTATAAATTGGTGTTGTATTTTTATTGTTTTTTTCTGTTTTACTTATTCACTGTTTTGTGATTTTTAAATGCTTTACACACTAGTCTCCTAAGTTAAGCCTTGTCGCTCATTGCCAAGCTACCAAGGGTTGAGCTGGGTTTAATTTATTGAGATCTAACTGGACCGAAGTGGAGGTTAGTGGCCTATTGCTAAGTGCAGGTACTTATCTGTCCTTACCAATAACCCATTTTGCAACAAGCATGGTTTCTTCTTTCTTCTTTTATCGTGGCAGGGTTGCTAAAAATACCAGCTATCGCGCTCCTCTGTCAATTTAACTGTCAAATCGCAATTTGCAAAATCATACAAAGCTGGAGGGTCTGTTTAATGTTCTGTTTTTTAATAAAAATGTGCTTATAGTCATATGATGCTATTAATGAATTGTAATGCTTATTTTTTATGTTTTTTTAGGTACCTCTATGCTTTCAAGGTACTTCACAGTTAATTATGAACGCCCACATCATTTGCGTGATCGTTTTCCTTTCGATATCGGTCCCTTAAAATCAACAAAGTACCTCAATAAAATTAAAAAATTATATTTACACCAAAGATGTATTTTTTATTTGAAGTACATATCGATGGCTAGCTCATTTTTTTAATGGTGTGTGTGCCAGTATTGAAACTGTAGGTTCTATTTGTGAACTATACTGGTACCACAATACTATTGAGATACTACAGAGGTTACTTATGTTTCGTAAAACAGCATTTTATAGCTTTATAATTCTCTCATTTATATGAAGCAGGAAGAGTATACTCCTCAATTACATTTCCAATCGATGTCTTGAAAGGTGAATTTGGGTTCTTTGTAAAGGGAAATCTTCTTTACAGATGCCACTTTTGAGTTTTAGAAGAACTGCAATGGCTGAAGAAGATGGTCCTATCTGCCTGTGGAAGAAGAGGTGACACAGAGGAAGAAATGGACAAAGTCCGTTGTGTGTGATTTTGTTTTCTCTGCCACCTGAAAGGGGAAAAGTGAATTCAAAAGTGGTTACATTCAACCTAATTAATACAGTTATTTCCCTTCACAATACATTTTAAGTTTATAATAGTGTACTACAGTAATATGTGATTTTATTTAATAAACATAAAACAAAGTAAATCCATTGTTCTCCTTTTTATGTGTTTTCCTCATAATTACCATTTCAGTTACACTACTATATCATCACTTAGAACATTTGCAGTTCAGATAATTATATGGGAGTAGTCATCGTGAAACACTGGGGAAAAACACAATTGGATTGTGACAAAAATGCCATACATGTTGTGCGTGTCCAACTGTTAATATATGTAACAAATTATTTTGATATATTTGAAAACTTGCAATTTTTACAAATATCATCCCCCATGCCAGACACATCCCTAAATTATGAAAGTACAACTCATAAGTACAATTTTAACAGTATAACAATGGTAACATGATAACATAAAACTTCTGATGTAAAATATGAAGGTAACTGTCTCGTAACTTTTTCAGCAGTCACTGCTTCAAGGTAAGAGTACTATCATCACATTCGGTCTGACTCTTTAAGCAGATTGTGTTGTGTCCCAATGCTGTAGTCTCTCCATGGTAACAAAAATTGACATTAGTAGCATAAGCGTGTCCTGATATAGAAAGTTGTGAAACAGTAAAGTTAGAAATAGACTTATTTATTTTCCTGTTATTGACACCTAATCTTTGAATCATAAAAATGACATATTTGTTTACCATTGTTAAAGTAAGTATGGAGACAAGTTCTGACTTACAGTTTGGACACATGTTCTTTTGCACAGCGTTAAATATTAAATTCTTAAATTGAATTGATTCGCAATCAGGTATTTCTACATATACAACTCTTTCAAAGTTAATAAGAGTGGAGCTTGAATGTAAACAATTGAAGCATTCATGTTTTCAAGAGTAGCTTATGCCGAACAGGCCACAACTCGATTGTGTTTTAGTAGCTAGTATTCCAAGAACAGCTAAACAGAATTCTTGATCATCTTGTAATTGGTTGATAGAAGATTGAATCATACCTCTACACATATCTAACATATTTCTTATGGCACATGTAGATTGTCAAATTTAGTTATGTGACAAAATCGGTACAGAAAGAGTTATCAAGGTTTCGCAGAAACACTGATCTATATGCTGGTGGATTTTTCCTTTGACAGATGTTAGTTAAAAAAGAAAAAGAAAATTACATTGCTGTAGCTATTTATACCATTTGATTTTGACTCTGATGTCCCATCATTTCCGTGTGTTTGTTTTTCTGGGTTTTTTAAGTTCTTCCAATTCTTCTTTGTTATTGTGGCTAGTTTAAATTTTTCTTTTAAAAGACTGTTTAGGTTTAACAAAATGGGATCTTAACCAAGATAAGTAGTGCATTTGTTTTGCAAACACTTTTGTCTTGTATCACAGCTACTGTCTGTGTTAATTATTGTCTCATCAAAATTGGTAATACATATTCCTGCGTTTGTAACTACAGAAAGAGCAGCGTAGGCCATACCCTCTTTGAATACTGTTAATCGAATGTTAATGAGTGCATTATCTAAACTTAGTCCTTGCAATGTGTTTGTTACCCCAGAAGCCAACTAAAAAGGAAATTATTCTCTAAGAATATATATGAATCTTTCAGAAGTAAAAATACTCCTGCACATCAAGAGATATATTTTTGCTGTTTAATGTAGTCAAATTCAACCACAATAAAATCATTTTCTTGATTTTTTTTCAGGTGTGACAAAATCCACAACAAATCCCATGTCTCCATTTACTAGTCCTCTTCTACATATACATTTCGATGTAAAATTACACACCAGTTTTTTTTATAGTTATAAATATTTCTCTGATCCCACTGTATATGATTTTTACATCTTTTGTAATTTATTAAATAAAGTTTTACTTATAGCTATGTTTAGACCATAATCTCCACTTTATCTTTAAAAGTAAGTACAATTGTTTATTTTTCTAGATTTAGCAATTCATATTTTAGTTGTGCACATTCTTCTACAATTGGAATTAAATGTACAACAGGTTGAGATTTTGAGGGAAGTTAATGCATGACAGCAGGTTAATTGGTTAGGAAATAATTTCCTTGTATTTTGTTTCTTTAGCATAATCTCTGTTTCATGTGTTACTGTGCCAAGTTGAATGCCTTTCAGTATTGTGTCATAGTCCTCATTGTTAAATTGCCTCATTGTTTGTGTTAATTTTGGATATGTGAAATCCAACCAGATGATGACTTTGCCTATACTTCCCAAACTATGCTGAGTTTGTTGTTGCAAACATTTTTTGAAAATCAATTGACCTTTTATGGGTGTTAGTGTAAATAAGTCTCAAAACACAATCACGTTTACCACCAAACAGCATATCATAAGATGTTTTGAGTACCACCGGCGTACAAAGATGAACAAAAACCAACATTAAGTAAGAAACCATACTAATCTCATCTATAACAAAAACTTTCATTTGTGTAAGGACTCTACCAAGTTCTTGACACATATCAGTATTTTATTTTAAGTAAGCTAGTAAATGATTATGCTCCACAGGCAGTAACAATAGGCGATGCAAGGTAATTCCTTTAATGTTACGTGCTGTTAAGCCAGTAGAGGCAGTAACTACACAAGGTACATTAGAGCTAGTAACTTGATGTACAGAAGCAGTAATTATCTAAAGAACAAGGTGTTTCTCTGTTCCTGCCTGTCCACTCATATATTGTAAGGTAGGTGCATAAGTACTATAATGACATATTGAATTTTCATGTTGAACTCCATGATCTACTGATTCTTTTATGTATTTGTAAATTCTTAGTCTTTGTGAGAGAACAGGGCTGATTGCAGAGGCCCCCTAACCTTTTGCCCCCATTTTCCACTTTTTGCTGGTGTTCTACTGACTCTGATGGTGCCCTGGGTACTGCTAACCAGTCCCAGGACCTGTGCTCTGTGTAAAATCAGTATGCAAATTAGGCTAATTATAATTGGCTAAGTTAACCTACCTATAAGTCCCTAGTATATGGTAGCGCATGGAGGTTTAGGGACCCCAGCATAGGTAGTGCCCCAATAGGTGCACTGCTGAGGTGCCCAGTGTCATTTTAAAGGCAGGCCTGCCTAGCTGGCTGCTTTTAAATTAAAGTTACATGCAAATTCGACTTTGGAATTAAAAGTAGTTCCAAAGTCTTAAACTACATTATGTTTACATATCAGTCACCCCTAAGGTGTGCCCTACGTGCCCCTTGGGCTGGGTGCCATGTAACTATAAGCAGGGACCTTATAAAAATTGTTTTATAAGCCCTGGTGAGGTAAAACTGCCAAATTTGTTTTTCCCTCATTGTAGTGAATCCTCCATAGGCTAGAATGGGGAGACTTTATTTTAATTTTAAATGTCCTCTTAAGTAACAGATACCAGAAGTTTGGTATCAAATTAATTGATATAATACATCCCACAACTTCCAGTTGCTGGATTTAATATAACTTGTTCAGATAAAGATTTTTAAACTTTACCTGAAAAGTTGCCAACTTCAGCCCTGCAGTGTTTTTGCTTCTGTGCTCTGATTGGTTAGCCTCTGGCCGCCTGGCCAGGCTGCCTTGATGAGGTGTGAAGTGGCCTGGCTCCACACAAAGAGATGTGCCTGTGGGAGGAGATCTCCCCTCAGCAGATGGTGAGGCAGGAAGGGGGAGGGCTGCCAAAATGGTCTTCAAAGGCAGAGAAGGACATTTGGAGCAACCGAGCAACACCCCTACATCCTGCAAACCCAGACGATTAGGTGCCCCCTTGATTAGATTAGGAGAGGGCAGGAGAGGGGTGTGTTTAGGATTTTTAGCCACACCAGTAGGTGGGCTCAGCCAGATGTAACCTCCAAAAATCACTTTCAGCCATGATGGATTTTTGAGGAATGTTGCTCCCTGGGATTGATTTTTGCCACACTTCCCAGCAAGTGGTCATCACAGGGTGAAGCACCCTGCACCTGATTGGAGAATCAGGACCCCCCTGTTTTTCACTCAGGAGCAGGGATAAAACTGGCAGACCTGCACCCACACCTCAGTTCCCTACCAGATCCCTACCAGGAAGAACTACAGAAGAAGAAGGACTGCCCTGCTGGACCCCTGGCCTGCACCTGGACCCTGCAGTCTGAAGGACTGCACCAGCTGCATGCCTGGGCTTCACCACAAGAAGGACTTTGCCTGGCTTCAACTGGTTCAAGGAGGGTCTCCCTGTTTGCTACAGGTGAAAAATTGCTAACCAGAGTCCCCTGCACCAACTCCTGAAGAAACCAACCAGCTGACCACTGCCCAGTGGCCAAAAAGGAGTTTGTGCCAGGTGCATTCTGGGAGTTGTAGTCCACACCCCCAAAGAGCATTTAAGAGCTTCTGGAACCTTGGGGTGAGCTGTGGACCCCAAAAGAACCTTAAAGGAACATCTGGAAGAAGATCCAGAAGTTTGGAGAACGTTGGAGAACTTTTGGAAAAAAGCTGTATAGAGGGACCGACCTGCCACGGCAACTCTAGCCGGCTTGCTTCAACCGCGACCCCGCCTGACTTGCAGGTTCATCCCGGTGAAGAAAATCTCCAAAAAAGAAACTAAGTCACAACGTAGGAAGTTGACCGGGACCTCCCAGCCAGCATATCTGAGGAGGGCTCCAAGGTCGTCAGATCAAGATCCAGGTTTGCCCCGGTCGAAGGATTTTCACCTCGAAAAAACAACTAAGTCCAAAGATAAAAATCTCCACCGAGGGCTCCCGTGACGCGAATTCAAGGAAGAGTTCCAGAAGGTCGGATTGGACTGGCAGGTTCGTCCCGCTGAAGATAATCTTCAGAAAAACAACTAAGTCCTAAGGTAAACTTTTGACCGAGGCATCCCGCGGGCTGTAGCCGAGCCAGGCTCCATTGCGGTCGGCCTTAAACTTTGACTTTGCCCCGGTCGAGGTGCGACCAGATGACCAGATTGGCACTTTTTGTTTCTAGGCGCTAGAAAACAATAATTCTTTAAAAATTCATATTTAATAATATAATCTATTTTTGATATCTTTTGCAACATTGTTTCTATATGTGTGTATCTGAGCAACGTCATAGAGGGATAGCTTTTCTAACAATTGATTCCTCTTTGGGTAATATGTGTCAACATGTTTGTTTTAAAAAAATGTCATTGTGGTATCATCAGCATTAATTTGGAATTGAACCTGATGATATTCTAAAATTTATGCAAACAGTTGTATGGAAATGTTAGACAATAAAGGTTATGGAGACTATATTTCATTATTGTGTAACAACATGTTTGAATCATTCACTGGTAAATCTTACTTGTCAAACTTTTACTCAGTTGTATGTAAAAAAATCTGTCATATATATCAACAATGGTATAAATTCGAGTAATTATTGTAAAAACCAACAGATGTACTAAGTTACAGGTATTAAAACTAAAGGCAATGATTAACAAGAATTGTGCAAAGCAATGCTACATGGATATCTGGGGCTTTGCATTACATGAACATCAAAACAGTGCTTTGCATCGCATGCATACAGAATTTGCCACACACAACCAGAAAATAATGCTTCGTGTGTTACGCTAAGTATGACTTAGCCTTGTGTTCACCTAACATTTCTTTGATATTTGTTAATGTGTCATCTACTTCCTTTGCATAAATGTGTGATCATTATTTTTTGTTTACACAAATAAGTTACTCAATAAATAATTATATTAAATATAAGAAACTTGTTTCCTCTCATGTACAATTTTTGTACAAATGCTGTTTTTTGTTTGCGGATAGTTTATAATTCTAAATTCATGTGGTATGAAACTCACCAAATTTTCCCACGGTGATGCTGTGTAGTTTTCACTTGATTGTTCCGAAGCTATGAACATAGTAATTGTGTTGATTTCTTATTATTCCAAGGATATTTTTCCTTCATCCTATGTAAATTTTAGAGTTTCAGTTTACTTACAGGTCATGATTGATATACTAATGAAGTTTTGGATGAGATTTAATTTACTTTCTTTATAAAAATTGTTTTCATGTGTGAGTCATTCAATACTGTGGACATTCAGGTAATGCTTCTCAATCAATCATGAACTACACACCTACTTCAACAGATTATTTTAATGGGTAATCCTGAGATTCCTGAAAACATGCCGGAGAAAGAGGTATAAATGGCATGAATAACTTTACTCAAAAATCATGGTTTGTTCATTACATTTCATTGTTACTGTTTAATTACATGTTTAAGACAAACATTACTTTCAGAAGAACAAAAGGAACATAACTGCTCAACATGTAACATGAATTTCAAACATTCCATCCATCACTGTTAAGAAGAAATACTCCACACCAATTTGGGTCCAAGACAAGTTTATCGGCACAAGGAGCAAAGAGGTACAAAAATGCTGTCTTTATAACATTCTCTCAAAGTCTCCAACTGTCAGCTCCCGCATTCTCCTTTACACATCCTACATCTTCTTCTACCTCATCAAACATCCTATATTCTACCCATGTCAACATTCTTACTCAAAGACAAAGTATAGACATAACACATCCTCCTTCCTTGATATTTTTTCCATACCTTAAATGATTTAAACCGGTTACAAATAAAAACAAATACATTTTGACAAATGCCTATGAGTTACTATACACATATATATCAATATATTCTCAATCTGTAACACAAAGTTGGATGTGGTAAATACACAATTACTTATAAAGGAAAACTAGCTGACAAATAATCCTTCAGCCACACAGTTGGTCTTTTTTGTCCTTTGGACTTTGTATTTGAAGGTACACACCGTGCAAGGGTAGAATCTTTGTCATTATATTCTTTAAAAACCAATTAATTGTTAGTAACTTCTCTGCCTGTAATAATTGGTGCCCTAATCCTCATTCCCCATTAAGTGCAGGTACAATATTGTCAATAGAATATTTGCTAACATTGTCAACTTTTTAAAAAACATTTTTGTCAACATTACTCTCATCAAATAGCACATTTAGCACATTTAGCTATTGTTTGTAAATTCCATACGCTTCCATGCCCTTCCATTGTACTTCTACAACTTCCATAGGCTCATAAAATCTACTTTCCTCTTTTGGTATCTTACCAGGTTTCTTTACTCTTACCCACTGTCTTACTTCAATTGCAAATTTGTTGCTGCATGTTTGTTATTGTACCAATCTTTTCTTTTGATTTGCTCTAATTCCAAGCTCCCTTTTACTGACTCTTCTGATCACTGTACAATACTCAATCTGAACAACCACCCTGGTGTGCACTTGGCCATAGAGTTTCTCCCCCCATTAAAACAAAAGGTGAATACCGTGTAGCTTCGCACACCAACACTCTATGCCCAAACCCTTTCTTCAGTTGAACCGCCCATTATTTTTTCATTTCTGACAGCAAACTGAATGGTGTTCTTTATAACACGGTTAAATCTCTCAACCGTACCATTACTATTGGGATTATACAATGCAGTTCTTCTGTGTTTAACACCCAACCTCTCAAAGTATTCTTTGGCTTTAACAAATGTAAATTATACCGCCACTGAGTAAAATAGTTGTGATACCTTCTAACAAAAATACCTAATCCGGAAGTTTCAAAACTTCATTAGTGCCCACTCTATCTACAAATTAAAGGGCAGGCTGTCTAGAAAACATGTCTATGAGTACTATGATGTACTTGTGTTATGCACCTATTGTTCCCATTAAGTCAATATCTATGCTCACCCATGGAGAATTAGGTACATGACAATTCTCATTGGGGGTCTCAATGTAACTAAAGTGTTGTCAGGTGTTTACAAACTTCATAGTCACAAACATATCTCTCTATTTCTAAATCCATGCCAGGCCACCAAAACAATGTTTGACAGTCTATTTAGTCTTGACAATGCCAAAATGTGCTTCATAACATAGATTCACTACTAATGTCCTCAAGCTGTTTGGTGCAATTACTCTTTCTCCTCTCTATATGTACTCGCTTTGCACACTGAGTGAAATTTGATTTGAGCTCCACAACTCATTTTCACACATTTCCATTTGTTTAGGCATGCTTGCTAAGAAGTCTGCAATCACATTTGTCTTGCCAGAAACAAATTCTAATCTGTAATTGTAATCTTGCAATTTATTAGGTAATCACCCTACTCTATCTTACGTACTAGTAGTGCCTTCATTTGTCAGTACTTTCACCAATGGCTTTTGATCACACCTCAGTGTGAAACCTTTTCCCTATACAAATACTCTAAAGTGATCTGTCGCCCAAACACAAACCAATATTTATTTTTCTATTACGCAATACGTTTCCTCTATAAGTGATAATGATCACCTTACATAGGTTATTACATTTTCCTTTCCATCACCATCCTCTTGGGTTAGGACAGCACGCTACCCCTTACTGCTTGCATCTGTTGTTGATATACTATGCACATAAAGATCAAAACGTTTTAATGAAGTGACATTCATAATGCACTTTTTAATACTACAAAAGTCTGATTCACACTCCTGTGGCCACAAAAACATGCTTTTATTCTTCGATAATTGTCTTATATTGTATGTTTGTGACACAAAGTTTCGAATCTACTTTGAGTAAAATGCTGCTAGCCCTATGAATGATCTGACCTCTTTCCTCCAGATAGGAGCTGGTGCTTTCTGAATGGCATCAGTTAAAGTAGGCTTAGGTCTAATGACCTCAGTCTTAATTACATGCCCTAGGTAGGTCAAACTGTTCTCTGCAAATGTACATTTGGAATATTTGATGGTCAAACCATTTGAACCGAAAATTCTCAAGATTTTTTCCAAAATGCTCTCATGCTCTGATCTATTTTTACCATACACTAAAATATCATCTTGAAATAATGTTGCCCCATTGATCTTACCAAATAACTGGTACGCTAACCATTAAAAAATGGCAGCTACCATTGCCAGCCCAAGAGGCATTCTTTTAAATTGATAGCATCCCTAAAGGCAGTATGCTGCTGACTGTCACTTGACAATGGTATCTGGTGATATGCTGCAGACAAATCAAGTGTCGAAAACCATTTAGCCCCTTTGAACAATAACAGCATTTCATGTATCTTTAGTAAGGGAAATTGGTCAACTATAATGTTGTTCACATGGTGTAAATCAACACATAATCTCAATTTACTGTTACTTTTGCATGCCACCACTAAATGTGAAACCCATTCAGATGCCTCTCTAGGTTTGTTTGTTCCAGGAGCAACTAGCTTGTCCAGCTCTTTGTTAGTGATATTGGAATGTTTCTGAGTTAACGTATTTTTGCTATTTCCCCTTTCTTAACTCTGATTTTATGTTCAAATCACTTTAGTTTTCAATTTATTTTCAAACACAGAAGGATATTTTCAAAACATTTTTCTATAACTTTTACATCTTCATCCATAACTAGTATTTGTTCTCTGCTATTTGGATTGAGGATAATGTGCAACTACTTCTGATCCTTCCAATCAAGAACTGATGGAACTTTTTTAGAAACATACAGAGTCCCATATGAACAACGATTTTTAAATTCAAGTTTGAACTAGAGACACTCTGTAATGTCAATTTGTGCTCCTCCATAACCCTCTGGTTCGATATCTGGGAGTAAAAGTTTCGAACCCACCTCATTCACAAAATTCCCCTTCCATATGTCTTCATTCATATAGTACAGGGTAAGCCAGTATCCACATATATTGTAATTGCCACTTCCCCAATCTGCATTCAGCACTCCAGTTTGTTTTGCACCACAAGACATCCATCTTTAACATTCAAAACCAGTTTTGTCCTCAACTCTGAACTACATTCCAATTTTCCATCATCATCACTACTAGTGTCACCATCAAATTCCTCACATTGTCTTACACACTTCATCAATTTTGTTCTCCTCCTGCATAACTTCATATACTGCCCCACAACACAACACATACTACACCTGATTTTTTTAGCAGACCATGATTTCACATATGCCAAATGTTCCTCACCTCCGTACCAAAACACTTTGGTGGTTTGTTAGTCACTTTAGCATTTTTAGGCGTATTCCCAGGATATTTCTGTTTTATATTTGTTTTATTTTAGCATCAGTATCTAATAGTTATTTTACCTATGTCCTCAATGAACTAGCACATCTACTACATGTTTTTGCTTTACACACAATTGCAAGCAAGGATGATAGCGCCAAGACTCCGTTTGGCAATCGTGTGCTTTATAAGCACTTTTACCTACTTACGAAATACGTTTTCCTGTTCTCACCATAAACAATGATCTTTTATGTGGTATTGTTCAGTGAATGAAATAATATAATTAACCATTGTCCATTCTTCATTACATGACAAATCATTTAGGAAATATTGTAAATAAGATTCTCACTGTATAAAATAAAAATTCCTGACTGGATTCATAAAATAAGTGCTGTAACAATGCGGTGCACATGTAAATGTATAAACACTGTAGCACTGATTCCTTAATAATGACGATGGAGACTTTGCAAATTCATTGGTTTCTGAGTGCCTAAAATACACACAAGATGGCTGCCAGCTTTCACCACCATGTAATACTGCTTTGCAGCCAGTTCACTGCCGTGGTCATAATCTGGTGGTCCAGCACCTCCATGCCGTCAGTGGTGTTACCGCCACCGCCAGTGTGGCGGAGCTGGACCACAAATGTTATAATGAGGGCCAAAATATAGACATAACAATCACTGTTTTGTATACTTATTGTGTCGCACTAAGTGGAATGGGTATGCCCAGACCTGGTCCCCGTTCAAACTGTCAGTGGAACCAAGCTGAACCTGGCTGATGAGCCCACAAATAGGGTGAAACTGGTCCTGGGTTGCTGGTGTTCCAATCCAGGGAGGACCTGACTTGGCAGTTCGGGTGTATTGTTCCCACAAGACCAGGGTCAAGACTCATTTGCATATGGCTGGGTCCATACTGAGGTGGCATGGTGTTCAGAATAACACTGGATTGGAATCTGGCCCAAACTGATTACTGGTGGTTTAGATTAATTCCAGCATTCAATCCATCACAGTTTTTTGTACTTAGAGGCATATTTAAGAGTCCAATGCATGCATTGCGCCACTTTGTAACCCCTTGCGCTGCATTATGCCTGTGCCAGGCATAATGTATGTAAGGGGGGGCCTGCAAAAATGGCACAGTGAAATTTGAAAGAGGTCACTACTCCATTTTTGGTGTCCTTTTTAATGCCTGCTCAGAGCAGACGTTAAAATAACGCTCCCATAGTAACCTATGGGCCTCCTTGTACTTTGCTGAGCTAGCATCAAAATTTCTGACGCTTGTGTTGCAAAGTGCCACAATAGCATAAAAAATGTTGACGCTTTTCTGCTAACGACCACCATGGTGCACCATATTATAAATATGGCACAACCATGGTTGCCACTAGGGGAGGCGCAAGAAAAGTAGCACATCATAGCTGATGTGCCACTTTCTCTTCAATATGGGCCTCAAAATGCAAAAACAGCTTTAATGTTAGTAAACTTTAGTACCGGAAGAACACAAAGAAACCTATCTATTCTTAACATGTAACTTTTGCAATGACATTATTAAAGGTATTCTAAGATGAAAGTTTTTGTTAGGAGACCATGCAGTATGCAGGACCGATAACAGTGTGCATTTATTAAAATAAAATACCCATTTGGAAAGATCTACATGGGATCGGCGGTACAGAAATTGAAAGTACTGATAAATTAAGCCAAATACAACATATGATTTGGTTACATTTTTTTAAAAAGATCATAAGTGTATGAACTACAATCGGGAGAGTGAAATGAATGCAGATTATTGCAACAAGCGTATTTGTGGACTGATTTTTTTAATAACCTTTTACCAAATGGTTTGAGCAAATCTCAGGGTTTGGGAAGATTTTTAAGATAGCCCAAAGATTTGCAATACTGATTTGAACCCCGTGGTAGAAGGCTACACAATGTAATGGTAGAACATGGTGATCAAACATATATGGTTACTTAGACTGATCAGTTTCTATTATAAGATAGAACTGGTAAACAGGCTAAGGTTTTGACCTTTTTTAGGTAGAATTGTTAAACACTGTGTCCAGTAAAGATCAACATGTTTTAAAAAATCAATATGCTTTAAAATCTCATTGATTCCACCAGTCATTGTACCAAAGGTTTACACTACTTGTACTAAACCCAGGAAAAGGAGGAAGGGGGGTCACCCTTTCATCACATATGTGGATTCTTTCACATAAGTATTAACTTTTTGCCAGTATGTTGTATGAAAACGTACATCATGGGTGACAAATCATTTGAGCATCCCAAAACCCTGAGTTGGCAGGGAAACCATTCCATTTGGTTAACTGCATGCCAGATAAAATTAGTGGGCACCTTTTTAAGACTAAACATCACAAACCACTCAACATTGATTTTGGTAAAAGGAAGCAGTAAAAGGAATTCACAGAAAAAATAAGTCAAGGAGGCATGTTGTGCACATCTTACTTTGGGAAGCATAGGCCACTGCCCAGTTACGGCCTCCAATCGTCCAGCTGCCAGTAGTATCTGTGATGTGAGGGATGGTTTTTAAAGCCCGAGGACAAGTCTGGAGTGGAGTCACCTGATCAGTTGGGCAGGGCTATTCAGGGCCAAGCGCAAGATTCATGGCAGATTTATTTTGCGGAAAGGCTTTATTTCATAGTGTGTGATGCCAGCAATACTATTCAACAGATATTTTTGATGATCCTGTGTTGGCAATGTACTGGAGGGCAAGATCTTTTACTCCTAAGGTTAACATATTGTGAGAAAACAGGTCTTTTTTTCAGGGTCCAGCCACTTTTTGCCCCCATTTTTGCCCCCTAGATACTGTTTTTCTGACTCTGAGAGTGCCCTGCTACCAAACGCAGGGCCTGCTCTCTGATTAAAAGCATTTGTAAATTAGGCACAATTGTAATTAGCATGACAACCTACCTATAAGCCCCTAGTATATAATAGGGCATGGAAGGTTATACGCCCAGTGGATTTAGTGCACTTAGGTTTGCACTGTTGTGGTGCATGTTGTCATTTTAAAGGCTGCCCTGCTGTGAAGGCTGCTTTTAAAAGTAAAATATATATAAATTCAACTTTGGCATTAAAGGTACTTCTAAAGTCTCAAACTACCTTTTTTACATATAAGTCACCCTCCCATAAGTGCTCCAGGAGTAGGGTGCCTTCTAACTATAAGCAGGGACACGATAAAAGATGTTTCCTATGCCCTGGTGAGGGAAAAAACTGCCAATTTAGTTTTTCCCCATTGTAGTACAGTAGCTCCATAGGCTAACGTTGGGAAACTTCCTTAAAGTATAACGTTTGCTAAAATGGGCTACAATTTCCATTCTTGGGCTCAAAATGACAGACTCAATCCAACAATTTGCCACTGATATATTTATTATAACTAATACAGAAAATAAGTTGTCGAACTTTCTTTTCTGTAGGTCAAAATCCATCTCTCCAGCTACTCTTCTCTGATTGTCCAGCCTCTGCCAGGCTGAGCCAAGCTGCCTTAATGAGGTGTGAAGTGGCCTGCATTGAGACTATAGGAGTTCTGGGGAGGGGAGATCTGCAAGCTGCAGAGCAAAAGGCAGGAAGGGGCTGGGTAGCCAAACTGGTCTTCAAAGGGAAAATGGCATTTAGGACAGGAAACTGGTTCAGCCCCTCTTCTTGCCACCGCATTTTGGAATGATAGTGCTTCCTTTTGTCTAGAGCATGGCACCTCGCACCCAATTGGTCGGGGTGCCCCCTGCTTACCAGACCAGGAACACTTGAAGAATATTTGAGAGTTGCCCAGAAACTCAGAACACTGCCTGAACTACAAGGATAAGAAGGACTACCCTACTGAAACCCTGGTTGGCACCCCAAAGGACTGCACTCTGCATGACTGTACATGCTGCACACTGAGGAACAACAGATCTAAGGACTGTGCCTGGCTTCAAGAGAGGGAAAGTGTGAACTCCTTGACAGCAACAGGTTAAAAGAGCTTTACCTGCAACATCCCAACCAAGGAGGAACCAGCTGACCACCTTCAGCTAGATGTTTGAGGATTTGCCAGGTGCATTCTGGGAAACATAGTCCCAACATCTCAAGAACCATCTCATATCTTCTAGACCCTTGGATTTGTAGTGTAGCCATTTTTATGTAGCTTTTGCGCGCTTGCTTCAGGCGTTAGGCCTTTGTGCGCTTTGCCCTAGATGCATTTGATTTCTTTGGTAGCAGCTTCGGGCCTCTGTGCACTTTGCTCTAGATGCATTTTATTCAGCTTCGTACTGTTATTTTTTAATAATCAGTTCTACGGTCTTGTTTTAATTCTATATATCACACTGTTTAGCCTACTTCAGCATCGGAGTTTTCAATAACACATTCTTGCTCACTCTGTGCTTCAGTCAAGGATACAGTCTGGTACATTGCTGATAGACGTGGCAGGAGTTTAGTCTTTGGGTTGTAGACGATACACACTCTTGCGTAGGACGTTTTGTTACCACATCGACATGTTAGTTATAAAAACACTTCCTTGTCCTAATACATGCAAGAGGGAGATTCCGACCAGGGAACCATAACTATACACTGACTGCCCTGTTGCAGATGCTGATCCAGATCACAGGCCTTTGCTCAGGTATGAGGGTTGATGTCTTCCCAGGGAATCTGAAAGGCAGGCAAGCTTAGAGCTTAACATGCTGTGCTCAAAATAGAACAAAATTAGAGAGAACGTAGTTTCTTAACACTATGATAGCGTTATTCCTATGTTTCACTCTCTTGGTTAATATTTTAATCCTACTGTGTTGTATCGTTCTGGTTATTGCGGCTCACGCCTTATTATCTGGAATACAGTTGTTTTATTAAATCAATCTATAAAACTTAAACTGTTTCTGTCATTTGTATAGTAGATCATACTGTAAATGAGAGAGCTGGTTGGGACCTGAGCGACCACGACTTCCCTGAGAAGTTCTAAGATGTCTTGCGCTCGGCTGCCAAATCATCCCTTCCCCTTGGGAGAGATGAGGCACTGCTAGTTAGCCGGAGCAAAACCGGATTGAAGGTGACAGGTGTCCTTCTTAGTGGGTCAGACTTACTCCCCCACACTGGGAACGACTCTGACACCGAGAAATCCAGTAGTCTCATTTAGGATAATGAGAGCCAACGCGACATGGCGCCGCCAACGATTGGTCTGGCTCTAATTTTCGGGTCTGGCTGACTCTCTCGGTCTCATATATATATTGACTCCTCGGTTCCATTAAACGGAGACGTCCGTGGCTCTGAGGACTTCCACCTCCGCAATATAGCAGTGGGTTGTTCAAGCTTGAACTTTGAAAGGAAAAACCCCGATATTGGTGTGCCTTCTCTGAACTACCGCTGTTTTCATAATGGCGAATCCTCAGGTAATACAAGTAGCAGTTAATATGCGACAACCGCTCACGGAGCATTTGCTAGCACATGGTCTAACAAACCAGGGGGGTCCAGTAACATTTGTGGTGGACGCCCATGCAGCCTATTGAACTGAACTTTTTTATTCTTGGGTCACATTTCCAGCAGTTGATGGGAATTCAAACACAATTCACAACTACACGTTTGCGAACGCCCCTGGACAGTACAGGGCATATGCATACTTAGAAATACCTCTATCTTATCAAGAACACAATAATTGGCTTGATGGCGCCCTACCCCACACCGTAGCACCTGTTAGGTTAGGTCCACTAAGTAACAATGGTCCTACATGGCCTTTATTGGCTACATGTACACCACATCCTGCGGTGGCTAATTTGGCGGTGGCTGAAGTTCGTCGCTTATATACAGACTTAATGGCTACATATAGACGATTAGTGCAGTTTGTGATGCAGACACTAAACACGAACCCAGCGCGCGCTGCCCCAGCGCAACAACATGCAGTAGTACCGGGTATCAATCCGGCGACTGTACACTCTGTTATGGGCAAAGTACCGGCTAAACGGGAGGAAACTCCGTTCTGGCTGGCACAAAAAATTAATACGTTGGAGGCAGTATTTCCCCATACGGGCCCTCAGGATAAACATAGAATATTGACGATGTGGTTACCATTTGATATGGTTCCCGCAGTGGACCATTGTAATACATGGGACACGGTGTTTGCCACGCTCTATACTACAGCACATGGTACACCGACATTAGCCAACTTACCGGAAGTGCTCAAACAAATTCAAGATGAATATGGGGCTGCCCCAGCCTTAGATTTGGGGATGCAACTGATGGGCAATTTTGCCGCGGTTTCTTCTATCATATTGAGTAATCTCAAGGGGGAGGCAGTGGCACTAGCAGTGCGTATGCGTCTTCGGTGCGTCCCGCAACTGGACCAGGAGCGGGAGCTGCCAAGAATAATAGCGGAAACATATTCCAGTATTGGTCGTGATAGCCTTGGGGCTAGACCACAGAAACCACAGTTGCAAGGGAAGGGTAGTATGGATATTACTAAAAACCAACAACCAGAGGGTAATAAAAAGCGTTGGGAGAAAAAACAACAAACACCTAAAAAAGAAAGGGGAGAATCTCCGAGAACGGAGACCCCTCAAACAAAATATAATCTTAGAAATAGGGATAATTTGAAAACGCCTGATAGATATCAATATACTGGTACACGCCAATCTCGTTCCTTTCAGGACTCATCGGAAAAGAGAAATGAGAGAGGTGGGCGGTCAGAGCGGAGAACAGAGTACCTGAAACCCAGACAGGAATCACAACGCTCTTCAGAGGTTTCTGTAAAGAAGGAAGAGAAACCAATCCAACAAAAACAACAGTTTAAAAAGAAAAAAGTGGCGTCAGTCTTAATTCGACATGCCACACAGGAAGAGAGTTCTCTTGAAGAACAAGACATGGGCACTAGCACTGTTAGACAGCGCAGCAAAGGTCACAATAGTTCGCCGGAATCTTCTAGAGCATCTGGCGGTGAAAGCAACTGATGACTTCATACAAGTCGAAACAGCAGATATGCGTGTCTCTGATCCCGATAGAGTATATACGGTGACTTTACAAATAGAAGGGGACATTGAGAGCACTATTAACGCCATCTTTTGGGATCGTGTAGTCAAAGTTTATGACATTCTGCTGGCCGAACAGGATTGGCCCCCTGACTTTGTTCGCGGCTGTCCAGTTGGGGAGGAGGTTATTACACCTTCGTTCTCACCACTTGTTCCGGGAGAACTCGCAGAGTCCTATAGCATTGAGTGGGGTCTGGCACAAGCACCTGCCTCATATAGAAATCATATAGGGTGGGATAGGGATTCTCCTTATCATGTAATACCGATTAAGGGCGAACCTCAGCCGCAACCGCAATATCCTATTAAATATGAAGCGAGGGCATCGGTGAGGAACATACTTACACAATTGGAGTATCAGGGAGTAATTGAACCCTGTGTCTCGCCGATGAATAATCCCTTATTTCCTGTGGCTAAACTGGACCATTCTTACAGAATAGTAGTGGACTACAGACATTTGAACGGACATGCACGTACATATGCTATACAAAATTCACATAGCGCGGCACTCATGAATAATATAGTGCGTAAAAAATACAAAACCACTTTGGATATCTCGAATGGTTTCTTCTGCCAGAATATAGCACCCAAAAGTAGGTATTTTACGAGTTTTAGTGCGTTTGGCTCTCAGAAATTTTTTTGTTGTTTGCCTCAGGGGTATAAAAATAGCCCAGGACTGTTTTCGGCTCGTGTAACTGAAATATTGCACGAGCTGGACCCGGAAGCATTGTCATATGTTGATGATATATATCTCACAGATGACGTGTTACTGCAACATTTAAGGCGGGTAGCCCACATTGTTGTGGGATTTGCAGATATTGGCTACAAATTCAACTTCAAAAAATCCAAAATTGCCTTCCTCAGCATCATTTTCTTGGGATATGAGCTGTCGAATGAAGGTAAGAGCCTAGCGCCAGACTTCTTAGAAAAAAGTGCACAATTGCAACCTCCTAATATGATTAAGAAACTCCAGTCGTTGTTGGGATTTCTAAATTTTGGCAGAACTTACATTCCTGATTATGCTACACGTATAAAGCCAATATACAAGTTGATTCGCCCAGATTTTTCGAGTAGATTTTGGACGATTGAACATACACATACTCTTCAAGATTTGCAACATGATCTCCTAGCTGCAAAGCATTTACACACACGGGACAATAAGACACATCTGGTCATCAGGGTTGTAGCTGGGTCCGTTGGGTTTACATATGTTACCTTTAATGAAGGAGATACAGTCCCGATAGGATACAAGTCTCACTTGTATTCAGCTGCAGAACAATGTTTTGCACAAACAGAGAAAATTCTCACTGCTGTACAGATGGCTGTTATTAAAGAAAGACCTCTAGCCCAGGGCAAGCGCATCATAGTCGTTTCCCCCATTCCGGCCCTGGAGGCTGTAACAAAGGCGAGTGTTCCAAATGCAAAAGCATTAAATCCGCGTTGGATACAGTGGGCTACGTCTCTAACAGCCACTGATGTAGATTATGTTTTTGACCCAAAACTACAGACACAGGAATTTCTCCAATATGAAATAGAATATCCTGTTCCCGCTGACACGTTGCCTATTGATCAATATCAAATAGTCATGTACACCGATGGCTCTGCACAACCTGCGGTGGGAACAAAACACCAATATTCTGCTGCATGTGAGGTAGTGAGCGGCCATATGGAGGGGGAGAAGTTCTGCCCCCAACATACTTATACACAGGCACTGGGGGACTGTACGGCACAGTTGGCTGAGCTGAAAGCTCTATTATTGGCCTTGGAACATACGGATCCAGCACAGTTTACACTTCTTGTTTGTGATTCCTATTACTGTGTCCAGTCTTTTAATGAATAATTGCATTACTGGAGGTTAAATGGGTTCAGAGATTCAAAGGGTAACACCATAAAACACAGATTGCTGTGGGGGAAGGTAGCGGATCTAAAGGAGATGCTCCCTAAAGTCCATGTTGTACATACTCTTGGACACCAGCGCGTTGGAATACACGTTGCTGGAAATACTTTGGCTGATGAAGCCGCAAAGTTGGCAGTGGCAGTTGCCACTGTGGTCGCAGTTACTCATTCGAGTTCCAAACCAGACACAGAGATTTTGGCGGCCATTAAAGCTACGGCTGATGGCACGCCTTATCCTAAGGGATTTCCAACTAAATATCATTACTCAATGGGTGGTATGCTGAACGCTGAGGTTAAAATTCCAGGCGTGGGTGTACGCGAAATGTCCAATAAAATTGTGCGACCTCAATTAATTGCTGCAGCGCATGACGGGGTGGCATCTGCACATGCTGGCGTGGCTGCCACGATTTCGTTGTTGCAGGCCCGTTACTGGTGGCCTGGTCTCTATAAAGAAACGAAGCAGTATGTCCTTTGTTGTGGCATCTGTCAACAAATTAAAGTTTCAACGGCTAAACACCCGCAGCAGACGCCCCTTCTGATTTCAAATAAACTATTACAGTGTGTGTACTTGGACCATTGTGGTCCGCAGACAGCAGATAGTGCATACAAATATATTTTGGTAGCTGTAGATTCGTGCTCCAGATTTGTGTGGGTGTGGCCACAGCGCTCGGCTGACGCTCGAACTGTTATTAAAGATTTGTGCATCTTTGTCGGCACATATGCAGTTGCGGATTTCCATTCGGACCAGGGCGCTGCTTTTGCCTCTAAGGCGTTCAGGGAAGCCATGGCTTCGTTGGGGGTCCAGCTCCAGTTCTCGTCTCCATTTCATCCTGAGGGAAATTCTGTCGTGGAGCGTTTAAATTGCGATTTAAAGCAATCCTTAACGGCTAGAGTTATAGGTACGGGTCTTAGTTGGCTAACCCACATGTATGGAGTACAGAGAGCACTTAATAACTTGCCTAGAAGGTCCCTGGGGGGGTCATACTTCATATGAGTGGCTGTTTGGAACACAAATGTTTGTTCTGGATCTAGATGGTCCTGGTGTGGAGGCGGCGGAAACGCCTTTTGACATAAATGATCGTGTCACTGTTTTGCAGGAATTACAGCAGTTCCATGAGGATAACTCTTCTGCAAGTGCTGCCTCCACAGGAATTAAGGATGAGCCAGTAACGCCTACTGGTTAGATTCCCAGAAGTGGGGATCTTGTGCGTGAAAAGGTCGCAGTGAAAAAAGAATCTGGCCCTTCGTATCGAGCACCAGTCCTTGTACTGGGAATCCACGGAACACGAACTGTGATTTTGCCGCTGTTGCAAGGTGCCAAAGGAAATCGCTTTGTTTCCATCGACAATGTCAAGTTACAACAAGTGGCCGATTCTGCACAGCAGACCAAGAGGAACGCCCAGTAGTTCCCGAATCCCTCTCACTACTGGGGAAGATGTTCCGCTGCAGGTGGTTTGCACCAACGCTGCTTCCTCTCCGGGCATGGGGAGGGTGGAAGATGGTCTGACGATTGTTCCACTGACAACAAATGATTTGGAATCTTTTGATCAAGTCGCAGTAACTACTGATGTTACTGAGGGTGTTATCTACAGTGTACCACGACGAGAAACACCTGCTACCCCTTTGTTTACGGTGGCATCTTTTGCGAGAACTGCCTCTGGATGCTTTCATAACAATGACGATGGTCTATCAGACTCTTTGTCCTCTTCAACACCTGTCCCGGGTCCACGTTAGCTGATGTATTGGCTTAAAACTACGTATTTTGTTTTTCCTTGGAACTATCTGTGGCTTTTTATGACTCTGATGGCTTTTTTCCTGTGGATAGGGTTTGTTGTTACTTTTTTCTAGTAACACATGGTCATTTTCTTCCTGAGAGATCAGAGATTGAACAAGTAGAGGAGGTGTTGAAGCCACATTTTTCATCACATAAGGTTCGAAGAGACTTGTCCTTTGTGAACATTTCCGCTGTGCCAATTCCGGATGGGATTGTGTGGGATAGAGTAATGTTTGATATATATGGTCCCACTGAGACAATTCAAATACCGTATGTTCTAAAGTTATCGATGAACGATATAGTAATACCAGGCATTGTATCTGATGATTGGGACGTGAAGACAGTTGATTCTATGTTGACAGAATTGCAATATTATACTGTCTATGACAATGAAGATGCTTACCAGTTTAGAGATAATTATGGTGACATGTTTTGTTACAATTATTATGGGCACCACTTTATTCATAAGGCCAGTAGTCCGAAAACAATATTTGACTATACGCAATGGGAGCATTGCCCGACTCCTCCGCAAGAGTTATAAAACATATTCGGATAAGTTTGCATATTTTTCTGGGCATCATCAAACAAGTGCTAAGTCATATTATTTTAAATTAACTCTGCATGCAAATAAGCAAATACTATTGACTAATACGAAATTCCTGTATTCAAATTCGTTTGTTTCCCAACTATCTATTGAGGGGTATGAGTATTAGTCGAAAAATGTTGATTTGAAAAGTGTTTGGGGAACAAAACATTAGCAGACGCAGGGTAGGGAAACATTGTTTAGAGCATGTCTCATTCCTGTCCAAATGATATTCTTAAATGTTACTGTACAACAGACTAGCTGTTTGGGCTTAGCAACCATTAGAGAATTGAATATGCCTAGCATACCCGTCCCTTCCAGAATAAAAGATTGGCAGCAATATATCAATGCCTCTTTAGTGCACTTACAGAATGGGTCCAGAATGGTACGTTTAACACTTCATTGACGCTTCCAGGCGGGTGGTTATTGTGGCCCATAGACACGAATGGGTGTCATCAGCGTTTTGTCACCTCTTCGGGGGGTTTCAGGAGCAGTAGGGCAGACCCTCGCTATATATTACCCGAACATGCAGATATCATTACTACATATAGCGTGGGGAAACTATGTCAACAATGGTTAAAGTCATCCGCGCTAGATGCAGTTAAGACACATCTCACACTTCTGTCTAATTATACTGACTTGCAAGACTTTTTGTCAGGACCGAGAGTGCCCCGGAGAAAACGTTTTTTGTACGAAGTATACAATGAGATATGGAAACTTTCCCAACAGGAGGCTGCGGCACGGTTAAGGCAGATAGATCAGGAAAATTTGAAACAAGCATTATCTGTAGTGGATAATGGAATACACACCCTGTCTGACCGTATATATACAATTGACAATATTGTTTCCTCTGCTATAGACATTATTAGATCAGATATGTCTTCCTTATATCATGGACAAAGTCAAACGCGGTCCATTATGCAGTTGGGTTGGACACTTCAGACGCTGAAGGCGGGTCGCGTTCCGTGGCAGCACATCAGGGCCAGGGAGATATTTTTTTCCTTTAATTTGACACGTCAACAACAGCTGATGGTGAAAAAGGAAGCGACATATGTCATGTTGAATATTGAAAAATTGGAAAGGTTGCCTTTTACCGTGGCCGAGATTCCCTCAGATGATTGGTTAATACACGGGGTTATTAATCTGCCCATTTCCACATTACAGTTCACTTCTTGTTTGAAACACGTTCCGGTGGGCAGATATGAAAGGTTAGGAGACAGTTATATACATGAGGTGTGGGAGCTTCCCTTTATATACAGATGTCTTAATGGCATGAGAGAGGTTTTTCTTAGCGGTAGTGAATGCGAAACTTCTGTCAGCCATTCAATGGTTTGTAAGCAGCTGTCCTTGCACGGTGTGTATAATGCCTCGGTTGCAAATTTGGCTTGCTATCTAAAGGGAGTTCCAGTCCCCATGATTAAAAACACGTTCCAGTTGCTTTCAAACAGCAGCTACGTCCTCCTTAACAGTGAAGACTGTTGTGGCATGCGTGCCGGAATAGTTTACCTAGTTTTGGTCACCAAGGTCGTTACTTTCTGCGGAAATGTGTTATTTCCCCCCACTAAATTAAGGGAGGTGGCTGATATCTGGCCTCACATTGCTACTTCCAAGGTGAATTTCGACAAGTTGAGTCGACTAAAAGCTCTATTGTTTCAAAAGCATGTGACCCTTACATCTGCAAGCGAGACCTACGCACTTCAGGTGGCAAGGTCATCAGCAGAAATACAGTCCCTATTAAATACTAACTTTCCGAGCCACTTTGGTGAACTTGTGGGACGTATATTTAATGCGTCCAGCACTGCTGGACTAGCACATTTTTTCAAAGCCGTAGGTGTTGGTTTTGCTCATACCTTCTCTTCCATATTCAGTTTGATACCTTCGGCTATTCATTCTATTTTCAGAAGCATTTTTGGTGGTTTTCCGATAACTTTGGCTTTATTGGCTGGTGTTTTGCTGTTGCTTTTGTTCTTCCGCAATGGCTGTCCCGCTGCAACAAGAGCGAATGTGGGCGCTCCCTTCGGTACAGCTTTGTCGTGAACGCATGATGCAGCATTTTGGAGCAACACTCCTGGGACATTTGGAGTGTGACTGGTCCCTGTCCTTCAGGCCAGTTTTGGATTGTGTGCAACCCGTGTTTCGGTGCCGTTGGTGCTCATTTGAACATGCACTGTCTCTCTGTCTCTCACTGCAGCGCCCCCCAGTGGTTGATGCTGATCTGTTGATGTTCCCGTTCAGGGCTCATTCCCAGACATGCGCACTGCGGCTGCGTTTGCTCCGTGAGGCAGTTTACGAGATTCCCTTCCTGGAGGAAGATGATACTAACTCGTTCATAGGCCCTGCACGGGATGCCGCCTTGGATGGTTCTGGGGCTTTGGAACACACCTGCTCAATGATGGTGTTTGGCGTGGATTTTCCGGTCTTGTCATCTGCCGAAGTGGAGAATATCCTGCTTTCCGTGAATTCCGTTTGAATTGGATTCCTTCAAAATTGACATTGTTCTATGAAATTTGGCTCTCAAGTCACATGCTTTAAATTAGAATTTTGGACTTTGATGTCCTCTGGACTTGTCAAAAATGTGTTTTTTTAAAATTTTCTAGGGCATTTTTTATTATGCTTTGATTAGAACCACTTTGTACCGACAAGGGGAGGGTGTAGTGTAGCCATTTTTATGTAGCTTTTGCGCCCTTGCTTCAGGCGTTAGGCCTTTGTGCGCTTTGCCCTAGATGCATTTTATTTCTTTGCTCGCAGCATCGGGCCTCTGTGCACTTTGCTCTAGATGCATTTTATTCAGCTTCGTACTGTTATTTTTTAATAACCAGTTCTACGTCTTGTTTTAATTCTTTATATCACACTGTTTAGCCTACTTCAGCATCGGAGTTTTCAATAACACATTCTTGCTCACTCTGTGCTTCAGTCAAGGATACAGTCTGGTACATTGCCGATAGACGTGGTAGGAGTTTAGTCTTTGGGTTGTAGACGATACACACTCTTGCGTAGGACGTTTTGTTACCACATCGACATGTTAGTTATAAAAACACTTCCTTGTCCTAATAGAGGGAGATTCCGACCAGGGAACCACAACTATATACTGACTGCCCTGTTGCAGATGCTGATCCAGATCACAGGCCTTTGCTCAGGTATGAGGGTTGATGTCTTCCCAGGGAATCTGAAAGGCAAGCTTAGAGCTTAACATGCTGTGCTCAAAATAGAACAAAATTAGAGAGAACATAGGGGGTGATTCTGACTTCGGCGGGCGGAGGCCGCCCGCCAAAGTTCCCCCGCCAGAATACCGCAGCGCGGTCAAAAGACCGCCGCGGTAATTCTGAGTTTCCCGCTGGGCGGACGGGCGACCGCCAGAAGGCCGCCCGCCCGCCCAGCGGGAAACCCCCTTCCACAAGGATGCCGGCTCCGAATGGAGCCGGCGGAGTGGAAAGGGTGCGACGGGTGCAGTTGCACCCATCGCGATTTTCAGTGTCTGCTATGCAGACACTGAAAATCTTTGTGGGGCCCTGTTAGGGGGCCCCTGCAGTGCCCATGCCATTGGCATGGGCACTGTAGGGGCCCCCAGGGGCCCCACGACACCCGTTCCCGCCAGCCAGGTTCTGGCGGTCAAAACCGCCAGAACCAGGCTGACGGGAAGGGGGTCGGAATCCCCATGGCGGCGCTGCCTGCAGCGCCGCCATGGAGGATTCTTCAGGCCAGGGGAAAACCGGCAGGAAACCGCTGGTTTCCCTTTTCTGACCGCGGCTTTACCGCCGCGGTCAGAATTGGCCTGGATGCACCGCCAGCCTGTTGGCGGTGCATCCGCGGTCGGAACGACCCCCATAGTTTGTTAACACTATGATAGCGTTATTCCTATGTTTCACTCTCTTGGTTACTATTTTAATCCTACTGTGTTGTATGGTTCTGGTTATTGCGGCTCACGCCTTATTATCTAGAATACAGTTGTTTTATTAAATCAATCTATAAAACTTAAACTGTTTCTGTCATTTGTATATGAGATCATACTGTAAATGAGAGAGCTGGTTGGGACCTGAGCGACCACGACTTCCCTGAGAAGTTCTAAGATGTCATGCGCTCGGCTGCCAAATCATCCCTTCCCCTTGGGAGAGATGAGGCACTGCTAGTTAGCCGGAGCAAAACCGGATTGAAGGTGACAGGTGTCCTTCTTAGTGGGTCAGACTTAGTCCCCCACACTGGGAACGACTCTGACACCGAGAAGTCCAGTAGTCTCATTTAGGATAATGAGAGCCAACGCGACAGATTGGTGTTGTGGACCACTAGTGAGCCAAAGGATGACTTCTAGAAGGAGATCCAGAAGTTTGGAGAAGATTGGACCCGTCAATGAGAGTCAAGCTGCCGTCGTCGAGCTGTGACCCGGCCTGAATTTCAAATTCATCCCGAGGACGGTCCGGAGCTTTTCCCCATCAACAAGACTTCAGGGAGTTGACTGGGAGCCCACGCTTATCCAAGCCGACGACATTGCATTGCATCCCGGACTGATGAGGAGCGTCGCCCAACGACAAGAGAAAAAGCTCCAGAAAAATGACTAAGTCTGAAGGTAAAACTTTGACTGAGGCCTCCTGCTCAGTATATCCAAACAGGGCTCCATCGCGGTCGGCTCAACTTGTGACTTGGTCCGGGTCAAACGCGACTAGATGTCCCCAGTTGGCGCTATTGTTTTTTTAGACACTAGAAAGCACTTTTTTTTATTTATTATTTAAAATCCATTTCTCTGGTTCCCTGCATTGGATTGTGTGTTTTTTGGTGTCATTCTAAAGATAACATTATTTCCTATTTTTATAAATTGGTGTTAGATTTTTATTTTGTGTTGTGTCTTATTCATTTAATGTATTGGTGTTTTTATGTGCTTTACACACCTGTCACCTAAGTTAAGCCTGCCTGCACATTGTCAGTTACCAGAGCTTGAGCAAGGGATTAATTTATTGAGACCTTGACTGAACCTTACATTGTGATTGTGGCCTTATTACTAGTAGTAGCTCCCTATGTATCACTACTAATAACCCACTTTCCAACACATATGATGAGGCCACGTTTTTGCATCACTCAGATCTGCCTTTAGTACTCTTAGGATGCCCCATCAAGAGTATATGTTCTGTATCAACTACCTTAAAACTAACACATGCTTTTGGAAGGGAGCTAGTTTACCAGTGGTGAAAAGTAAAAGAAGTCCATTAACATACTTTTTGGGGATTTTAATTGACAATAGACCCAGATGATCTTTTGTCATGAGGCTAAATGTGTTATTAAGCAGAGATCTTTGTGAACATTACTTCAGTTCTCATTTACAATCTGCTGTCAGGAGGTTCTACATGATAGTGGGGTGCCTGTGTTGATTGGGCAGTGAGGAATGGGGGAAGCGTTGTGGTCCTCTGTAGCCACACCAGGCACCTTAACAATTGAAAGAGATCATTCTTGTGCAAATGCTAGACTTTTGCCTTTGATATTTTCTTTGACATATATGGCGATTCAGAGTATTCCACCATCAATGCACTTTTTTCAAATCTGAGACAAAGTGTTACAAAATCAAAAATGCACACAGTCTAACCACAATATCCACTGTATAAAGTACTTTTATTAGTTAATGAGTGGTCTTCAACATCCAGCATCTATAAAAACCTAGAATGTATCCACAGGATTCAGATTGGAGAATGAATAAGCACAGTACCTTCTAATGCTTTCCTTTATACAGTCAACACCATTGACATGTTAACTGTCTTGTTATTTTGCTTATATGCTACGAAAACAATTGGGCAAATTACTTCATAACTGTGTGCCTGCAAAAAAGGCTAAGACCCTGATTTAGATCTCTGCGAAGGGGAATAATCTGTCATGTTTGTGAGGGAGTATTCCATCCGCTGAGATTTAAATCAGGCCCTAAGTGTTTACACGTTTGTAATGTAAGAGCTAACACAACGATTTACTAGTGCTTTGCAGCAGATTCTTATTACTTTTGTAATGCAAATCAGATGCAAAGTTTTATGTTCGGGCTTATTATCCAAGGTAAATCAGGATTTACAGTGGATGGTTTTTCAAAGTAATGCAAAGCTGCACCATTGGAAATTTGCCCTTTCTGCAGGGTCACCCCAGATGTTTGCCGTCAGTTGCTGAACCCATTTTTGTTGCCATGGGACTCTGCAAACCTTACTCCTTCTGACTAGTACTAAAGTGCTTGTGCTCTCTCTTTTAAACATGCCTAAATTAGAATATATCTGATTGACATATTTAATTTACTTATAAATCCCTAGTTTATGGTACTACATGTACCCAATGCCTGTAAATTAAATTTCAGTAGTGGATTGCAGCACTCATTGGGACTCCCACTAAAGTAGCACTGTAGAACATGTCTCCAGGCCTCCCCAAGGCAGACTGTGTGTGCAGTTTTAAACCGTCATTTCAACCTGGCAAAATAAAACTCTTGCCGAGTTTAAGCATTCTTTTTATAATACTCATAATTCACTCCTACGGGAGGCCCTAAATGCCCATATAGCAAGATGCATGGTATTTAAAAAGTAGGGCATGTATATTTAAAGTTTTATATATCTTAGCAATGAAAAGCCTACAAAGTATTTTTTTACTGTAGCAAGACTAGCCCTCCTATAGGAGAACTGTTAGAAATGGGGTGTTTGGTTGGCAGTTAGGTTACCCCCTGTCCAAGCAAGGACCCTCACTCTAGTCAGGGCAAAGGAGAAACACACCTACTTAACCCCCACTCACCCCCTTGGTAGCTTGGCACAAGCAGGCAGGCTTAACTCAGAAGCAATGTGTAAAGTATTTGTACCAACATACACAGTGTGAAACACTATAAAATGGACACCACAGCAGTTTAGAAAAAAAGGCATTATTTCTCTAAACCAAATAAGACCAAAACAACAAAGATCCAACATACAGAAGTTAAAATATGAATTTTCAAAAGAATAAGGGGCATATTTATACTCCGTTTGTGCCGATTGTGCGTCAAAAAATTTGACGCACAATCAGCGCAAACGCTGCCCCATATTTAAACCCTGACGCCCGAGCCCGCGGACGACAAAAATCTGTTGTGTGCGTCATTTTCTGGATGCGGCAACCCCCCCTGCATTAATGATATGCAGGGTAGGCGTTCCCGTCCAAAAAACGACGCACACAGCCGTGCGTCGCATTTATGTTTCCGGGCAAAAATGACTCTCGGCCGGGAGGCGGAGCAAAAAAATTACGCAAAGCCCGATGTGCGTCAAAATTTAACGCCTGGGTCAGGGCAGGCGTTAAAATGGGGCAAACACACCTGTATTTATTCAGAACACACAGAACAAACAGCAGAGCAGCAGAGCAGCAGAGCAGCAACAGGGAGACATGGAGGTGATTTTTATCCAGCATGCACGTAGACGCAGAGCCCTGCAGCAACAACAGCAGCTACAACAACAACAGCAGGGACCCCAAAGGCAGCGCAGAAGGCAGGAGAGGATATTCCGCCCAAGAACAACCCTGCATGGCCTCAGGGAACACGACATCATACAGAGGTACCGGTTGAACTGGCAGGCCATTCAGCAGCTGCTGCAAAACATTGAACAGCAGTTGGCCCCCACTTTGGTGACACCCCGCACTATCCCAACAGAAACAAAGCTGCTTGCCGTACTTCACCTGCTGGCAAGTGGCTCGTTTCAAACAACTGGTGCCCTGGTTGGCGGAATATCACAACCATCATTCTCCGCATTTCTGCCAAAAGTACTGGATGCCATCATTCGCCTGACACCCCTCCACATCTGCTTCCCTAACACACTGCAGAAGCAGCAGGAAACTAAACAGGGGTTCTACGCCATCAGTGGCTTCCCACACGTCCTTGGTGCAATCGACTGCACACACGTACGCCTTGTGCCACCTGCTGCAACTGAACACCTCTACCGCAACAGGAAGCACACACATTCAATCAACGTGCAGGCCATAGTCGATCACCAGGGATTGATCAGCAACATCGTGGCTAAATATCCTGGGAGTGTACATGACTCCTTCATCTTCCGTCACAGCACCATCAACCAACACTTCCAGGATGGACGGTATGGCAATGGACTACTTGTTGGTAAGTAGAGAAACCTACTTATATACACACTGCACAGAGCCCTCTAGGACACACAACACATACACCACAACAGCAACATCTAGACAGGAACACACTGAGGTCCTCACATCGCTAGCCATGTTTCTTAACTCACCATTGAACCTGTCACACATTGGAATTTACTGTACAGCTTAATGTGAAGACATTAATGAGTGTGGTTGCCTAAATGTCACCTTGCAAATTGTAAGTGTCACAATAACCTTTACATTAATACATTGCATAAGTTTCAAGGTATGGGATGTCCAGGGTACTTTGATATGAACGTGTTAACAACACTTTCAATTTTAAATGTGCATGGAACTATCATCTCACCCTCAGTGAAGACACACGGACACCTGTATCACAAGTCACAATGCTAGGGAGGACACACTCTATTGCAAATCCCAAAACATACTGCTGACAAACGGTTAGCAGACAAACACTTGCTCTGCCAAGGAAAAATCACAATGCAGAAGGTATAGCCTACAAGTATAGGTTGTCACATTAGTACACAAAAGAGTCACAGACAACACAAGACAACTACTGCCATTAAAGGTCTTTTCAATAGTGCCAGCTACATCAACATGATCCCATTCTGTGTTTTTCTTTCAGCTGATCAGGGGTATGGCATCCAGCCATGGCTAATGACACCATTTGGGAACCCGACTACTGCTGCAGAGCGGGCATACAACGATGCCCATAAGAGGACACGCAGCATTGTCGAGCGCACCTTTGGGATCCTCAAGTCAAGGTACCGCTGCCTTGACATCACTGGCGGTAGCCTACTATATTCCCCAGAGATGGTCTGTAGGATCATACTCACTTGTGCCATATTGCACAACATTTGTGTAAAAAGGAACATTCCCCTCCTGGAACCAGACCCATACATGCCTGAAGACGACAAAGAGGAGGATGCTGGCCTGCGACAGGAGGGGGAACAACCAAACACGGCTGCTGGAGTGCGTAGGCGCCAACAGATTGTAAATAATTTCTTTTCTTAATTATCACTATCACCACTTAATGCACAATTGTAAATAAACACAGATAACAAACACCACATCATGGTTTGGCCTATTCTTTTCTGCCCACCTTTAGTTTGAAATTGCTGAAGAAGAATGTTGTCTCATTGAGCAATAATGATATAACAATCATCACACAAAAAATATACACCACAAATGTAATGGCCACCATACAATGGTCAAATACACACACCGTGTAAATGACAGACATCCTGTACAGTTCACCTTTGAAGGGCAATAGCTGAGGACCATACATATGACTCACATACATGTAGGAAACATGGATCATCGCAGCAGATGGCACACAACTAAAACACCATCACTCAACTAGGGGAAAACAGGTCTCATACATCAGGCAGTTCACATGCTAATGCTTCAGGAACAGGAATGTAGTACTAGACTCTTGGCAACAGTAATTCCAACTACTTACTATCATTGCAATGACTATCTGTCACTAAAGTTACACATAAGCAGAACATACACAGCACAAGTGCTACACCTATGACAAGCATCCAGCACATCACATCCCATCTACATGTCAGCCCTTTTCTAAAAACATTACACACACTTGCAGCTGTTCACACCCCACCTGTCTGAAGAGGTCCCTGGAATGCCGATTTGTGTACACTCAGATTCCCTCATCTACACACACACACTCACAAGAGTCATCCAGTGTGCCACACCCTTTACTATGCCGACCATTGTCATACTACCATCTCACTGCATGGAACACAGCTCATATAATACACTGCCTTGGAGTTTATAAGGCCTGGTATCACCTGTAGATTGATTCTTCTGTGAAAGGTACTGTAGGCTATTTTTCAGCTAATCCCATCTGACAGGACTAGTGAGACACAGATGGAGGCCACACCTTTGATCCCCTCCATGCACACCACCCAAATGTGCATGCCCTGTCCCTGCTGATGCCTCCTACTGCATACATGTTTGAATGTGAGCCATTACATCATTAAGCTTTGACACTAATGTTGCCGTGTAACACTTTATCAGGGTTCATGTGTCACCTTCAAAGCAACACAGGACATACACAGTGTGACATCTCAACTGTCTAATGCTCCCTCTGACCAGTCCTAGTCAGAACACGTGATCATGTGATTACTGAAAGAGCTTGCTCCTGATTGACCCAGCATCCTGTCAGCCTGACTGGCACCTGTCCGTGGGTCACTCTACAGATACCTGGGGTCCACCTATGGACCACACATGCTGTCCAAAACCTTTTGTACCTCAGACACTAATTTGTCATTAGCCTCATCAATGTATACTCAAATACATAGTAGTGCATCATCTGACTGTCATTTGCATCAGACTTGTGACAGTGCCCATGAATAGCCAAATCTTGGCCCTTCCGTTGTCTGACCTTCATTAATGCCTAAACTTAAAAGTGTGACAGTGGACCAGGACCATAGTGTATGATGGTGTAAATGGCCTCCATCAAAGCCAGCAACCTCAGATAATGTCCATGAAAAGTCAACACATATGAGGACCCTGACTGTTCAAAACGCTGAGTAACACTTTTTCAAATGATAAAGATGAGTCGTGTGTTGAATACCAGCCATTTACTTCTGCACAGAGGCTATGATGTTTCATGATACATTACCATCCACAGAGGCCAACTGGAGTAGAAATGTGGCCAGATCCAGACACCTGAGACATTCTCTCACTCAGCACAAAAAGGTTGCCCATTTGAAAGTCTCATTACACGTGTTCAGTGACAGGGTGGGACCGTCCATGTGTAGGTGACCATGTCCTCAATGGCTTCTCTCCATTTTTGCTACAAACAATGCCCAATTGAAACAAGATTAGCTGCCACTAACTCATGAGGAGACCTGGAAGTTACAGTGACAACATACACCCTGACAGTTGATAGTGGATCTACATTGGACCACACATATAAACATGTACCATCCAATCAACAAAATATTTGCAAGCAGCCGATCACAGTAGTGTCCGAGTTGGAACCTAGCAGGAAGAATGAAACATGCCACTAAACCAGGTAATGCATAAAGGGCCACATACATCAACAACCTATTTGTCATCAGCACATGAGGAACGTTGAGATTTATAAAAAAATATCAATGCAAAATGGTATGTCAGATTGCTCCAAAGAATCAATAGGGCAAACGTCAAATGGGCAAATGGGATTATTGAATGGCAAACAGTGAATCATACCCTATGGGCTTCCATGAGCCTGCTGCTGCAGGTTTAGCATTACTGAATTAGGGAAACCCTTGGATAAATTAGCAAGTCTGGAAGGGCAAACCCTAGGGTGCTGGGGGCCTAAGTCCACCTCTACCGCCCCCCAAATATACATGAAATATGCACATGTGAAGTACACACATGCATAAGGCGCATGTGTGGCCTACATGTCAAAAGTAAAACACATATAAGATACACAAACTCATAATTCGGACATGGTTACCCCCATAAAAAGTGTAGGTGACAATTGCACTACCTATTTGGCCTATATATCATTTTGATTACCGTGATAAATGTGGACACATTTTTGCTAAGGAATACATCCTGGTATCCCATTCATCATTTGAAATTAGCCATCAGCAATTTCCCAAAATATGTGTACAATTATCGGTAATAACAATTTTGAGCAATCATTACTATTGCACTGTGAATACCTTCTATACATCCTATAAGGGACATGTGCCATAGCTAACCCCAAATGTGTATCACTTAGCACCGTTTGGTCATGACAAAATTCTTTTCACAATTTAACAAATTAAAGACATATTTGTCATAATGCGTCATATTTCCACGCATACAGCTTGTGCGTCATAATTTTTGACGCATAGGAGTGCACATAATGCTGAGTCAAAAAAATCAAATTAAAATAAATATATTAATAACCAGCATTACATGGCCACCATTTTTTTCTATAATGCGTCATATTTCCACGCATACAGCTTGGGCGTCATAATTTTTTGACGTACAGGAGTGCACATAATGCTGAGTCAAAAAAATCCAATTAAAATAAATATATTAATAACCAGCATTACATGGCCACCATTCTTTTCTATAATGCGTCATATTTCCACGCATACAGCTTGGGCGTCATAATTTTTTGACATACAGGAGTGCACATAATGCTGAGTCAAAAAAATCAAATTAAAATAAATATATTAATAACCAGAATTACATGGCCACCATTTTTTTCTATAATGCGTCATATTTCCACGCATACAGCTTGGGCGTCATAATTGTTTGACGTACAGGAGTGCACATAATGCTGAGTCAAAAAAATCCAATTAAAATAAATATATTAATAACCAGCATTACATGGCCACCATTTTTTCCATAATGC